>NW_024349519.1:21848790-22009350 GCF_902729225.1 Pteropus medius
TGTGTGTATAGAGGAGGAGAAAGAGAGATGTGCTTGCATCATGCTGCATATCAATTTATCGAGAAAAATAGGTATTGTACAATGTTCTGAACCTACTGTGCACATTTGTATATTTTTCGATAAAGGTTAAAAACATTAAGGGGTTAAAATAATAGATTCTAGAATGTAAACCAAAAGTAACACTAATTAGACCCTCTGATTTATAATACTAAAATTACTACAAAAACCATTTCAACATAATGCTCGCACAATCTAAGCAGAACTGAAAAATACTATCAAGTGACCGCATTTATATATATTAGTTTTTCAGAAGCTACTCTTCTGGTTGAGTATATCTATTTCTTTTTTCTCCCTCTTCTTTTTTTTTTTTTCCTTTTCTTTATTTATTTGCTGATAAATTAACCCATAATAGATAGCCTGGGTAATTTGAAAACACAAATCATACTCAACAGGTTATATACTGATTGTGTTATCTTCTCTTTGAATCCTCCTTTGCACACCACAGCCCAATTCTTGTTTAAAGTTCCTCTACGTTTTTTCCAAAATTTGATTAAATCTACTACACTTTTCAGCTTACCTTTTACTTCCTCTAAGCTGCTTGTTAAAATCAACAGATGTGCTAGGGAAAAGCTGGTCACAAATACCATGCTCACATCTGTGGGTTAACCTCTCTTGGGCCTTGATTTCACAGCTCTTCACTTCCTGGTTAGCTCTTGGATCCCTTCAAAGAAATATTTTAGAATATTTTTCACCTCTTCTTACTGAATTTAGCAAAAAGGTTAGACCAAATCTGCCGTTCTGGGAAAAAAGAAAATCTAGCCCTCTTTTACATAACTGGTTGTATTTAAGGCTCTGGGATTCAAGGAAACCCAGTTTCACCTTCCACACTTGTTATCTCCAGTTTTGCATGTGCTTCTACAGTCACCAGGTCAGAAACAGATAAAACCCCTATTACATACTGATAGTATCAGTTCTCACTTAGTGGCTTTGATTTCTTTCATTGTTTTTGTTTGTAAACAGAATTTGCCATTCTTTTTGAAGCTTAACTATGTACATGTTTCACTGTGTTTGTATTGAGAGGGGAACTTGCACATGTCAGCTCAGGCTGTCATCAGGAATGCGCTTTAAAATTTAATTTCTACAGCATAAAGTCTGCCTTTTATTGCTTCTAGTATGGGAATGTATTCTGTCATCGGATTTAAATTTTGTTGCAGTTCTGCCTTAGATCATCTATTTCTCTTTATTTTTTTTATTTTTTTCTTTATGTTCTGTTAACTTTAATTGAATTTTGCTGAATTTTCAACTTATCTTGATTTTCTCAGTGGGACCCTGGGGCTCTTATTATAGAGATTGTAAATTCTAGCATAACATTAAGAATGACAAATAAATTGAAATTGTCTCTTGTACACTGCAACAGATAATTTCTGGAAATAGATTTTACTTCTGAGTAGTAATATAATTTTTTAATCTGATTCTGCTTTATATTTAGCAATGACACCTGTTGTTTTATTTTTTCTTTATTTTTTTCCCTTGGCCAGCTAAAATTTGTTTCAAAGATTTATTAATTTACAGTCTTGTCTACAGTCCATACTTGGAAGATGATCCAAATTCCTAAATTTTCAGTTGTTTGATGTACATGCCTCCTATCAAATTTTTTTAATTAATTAATTTATTTTAATTAGTTTCAAGTATACGGTACATTGGTTAGACATCTATATGGTTCATAAAACAATCTCTCCAATTACTCCCTCCCTCCCTAACAAGTTTTTAAACAATTATGTCTGCTACTGTTAACTCCAATTTAGAGATGTGGCCTTTTCATCATGGCCTAGTTTTCATATATTTTAAATATATAAATATTTAAATTAAATATGAATTCCAGCATTAAGTGTAACTATGGGAGCAGCTTCCACTCAAAACTTCCTTGTTTTACTTGAAATCAATCTTGCACTTCCCAGGATGCTGTAAAGTTCCCACAATTCCTGACATTTCCTTCTTATAAACACTGTTCTCACTTCCCAACCAGCAGATTTTCATTTTTTTGGATGTTCAGTATTTGAGGGAATGCAGAACAGTGGGAACTTTGGGGCACTGTTGAGCCATAACAACAACAAAAAAAACAGCATAAGTGCTAAAGATTTAGAAAGGGGCTACCTGTGTGAAGAATACAGATCACTGGTCTCTGAATTAAGGATTAGAAACTATAGAGGTGTGTATAAAGAGTCTTTAACTTCTTTAAGGAAGTCTCTTTTGTAAGAATTAAGCCTAGATAAGCCAAATAATGTCTGTTTGTATTAAAGCAGAATTTGTCACTCCAGAATATGCTTCTTTGGCATAAGATTATTTTAGGTGGATTATTTTTAAGAAACAGCAGACATAGGAAAAGCTCTGAAAACTGATTAGAAGTTACTCTTTTGTATGAGACATATTTATAAAGAAAATCTCCATTTGTAAGGGTCTCTCCTCTCCCCAATCCCAGAATAGAAGAAGGACTGCAAGAGAATATTTGTATATTCTGTACAAGTTCTCTGAACTTGAAAGAATTCTCTAAATACAACAGTAAAAATGAGCAAAAGACTTAAGTAGTCTCTTTATCCAAGAATTATATGATGACAAGTATATTCAACATCATTAGTAATTAGAGAAATTCAAATTAAAACTACAACATGATATCACTACACACTTGTCAGAATGGTTATTAGAGGTTATTAGAGGATAGGAATGGGGTGAGGGGTGAATGTGTTTATCAAGGAAAACCAGAGGGTTACAGGTAAATATATTGATTGTGATGGTGACTACAGAAAGCCACTCATGTGATAATATTTCATAGAGCTATACACTCACACACAGACACACATACAAACACACATACACACAAATGAGTGCCTGTATAAATGTGGAAATCTGAATAAACTCTATTAATGGTATTAATGTGAGTTTTCTGATTTTGATACTGTTGATATCAATTCAATATTGTTCTATAGTTTTGTAAGGTGTTAACATTTGGTAAGGCCTGGTGAAGGATACGTTGGACATCTCTGTGCATTTTTTTTTTGCAACTTTCTGTTACTCTGTAATTATTTCTAGATGAAATACTAAAATCATTTAACAGCCATAACAAAAAATAATTTAATATCATTTTAGAACACTTAAGTTGTTTATCAAGAACATTTTTATCATGATACAATCTATTGTAAAATCTATTTTTTTATATTTAATATCACTACAGAAAGAAATACCTACTTAACTGATATATAAGAGCAATCTCAACTTAGTCAAAAGTTTTACTATGATAGAATAAACTTCTAAAAGCTTTACTTTAATTTCATGAATTGAGTATAAAAAAGGTATTATGGGAAACATTATTTTTTAAATTTGCAGCATGTGATGACACTGCAGTACTTGATGTTTGTGTAGTTCTTTTTCTGTAAATGGATCCAAGAGCTATGCTAACTTTTTATATATGCACAAAAAAATTATTTGTTTGAAAAAGTGAAATTAATTTAGAAAAACGGTCATACTTTACAATACAAAATGTTAAATTATTTGCTTGGGAAATAGTCTCCTAAAATAACTACTAATATTTGAACTAGATCCTAATTTCAAATTTTTTATTCTATATATGTTTTCTAGTTTTCTAGCAGTCCATGTTTCACTACTTAATTTTTGATTAAATAAGCACTTTTGTCTTTTTGAAGCCACTGCTTCCAAAAATGTGGTGTAAAATTAAATAATCTTTTCCAAAGATTAATATAAATAGATAGATTTAAACAATGCAATAAATAACAAACCACCATAACACGGTTGTAGAGCCTATGACCTAAAAATGATTTTCATAATGTTAAATGGTTGAAAAATTATTAAAAGAATAGTATTTTGTGACACATTAAAATTACATAAAGTTCAAATTTTAGTGTTCATTAATAGATTTCATTTTTCTTATACCAGACCTATATAACAATAAAAAATTTGAATTCAACTAGTATTATTAAATTTTGAATTTTGCCAATAATTTCATGAAAATATGTTTTCTCTCCTGTTATATAAATACCTACATAATATTCATGATCTTGCCTCTTGATTTGCAAAAACTAAAATATTTGCTACCTGGTCCTTTAGAGAAAAAGCATTCCATCTCCTAACCTATATTTTTTCTTCACCAGGAATGTCAGCCCTGTTTTGTGCCTCCATCATTTCATACTTTTATCACTCTCTACTGCCTAGAAGCCTAGTAGTCCTCACATAGTCCTAGAACATCTGGCTGTCACAGCAAATGGCTTCCAAGAGTAACAGCACTATTTCCAGCATTGCTTAGACCAGAAGAAATTACATGTTCCTAGATGCTAGTCTTAAAATACATATTTTCAAATCAATAATTGCCCTGCATGCTGTCCTTAAAGGGAGACATTAATTTGTTGCTTCTGTAAAGGACCAAGAGGGAAAGAAATATTCTTTTATAAGAAAATTGAACCATTTGCTTAAAGAAAAAATTTTATTTACCTTATCTCTGTCTCATACACAACTAAGGAACCACAGTACAAGTCGAAGCACAAAGTGAAGATTTACCAATTTAAAAAAAAATCCGCTAGTAGTGCTTTGTTAAACTGGATGGAATGCTTATGTTAGAGCAGGTGTTCTCTCTCTTATACAAATATGGTTCATTTATCTCATTTACTGAGAAGTCTGAATGTTGGCATTCCAAATCCGTGCACTTGTTCAATGATCTTATGGTGAAACCAGGTTCTTGATTTTTGATCTACCATTTCTTAATTTGTCGTTTGTCTTCATGATCAAAAGATGGTTGCTATACCTCCGGAAATGATTTCCATTTCCTAGAAGGAAGAATGTTGAAGAAGCCAATTGTTTCTTTCCACAGGGCTAATTTAAATAGGCTCAACTCAATAACATTAATAGAAACTTTCCATCAACTCTTTCTCCCATTACCTCAAATCTTATTTCTGCATCCATTGTTTCTTCCCTTTTTGTCATAAATTAAACATTCCATTCACTCTTCGTCCCATTCTAATTTGACTTCCACTTCTAACCCATGCCCTATAACTGAATCTACCTAAGTTATACAGTAAGTTCATCTTTATGAAGCAAGTGGATATTTTAATTCTTAATACCTGACTTTTCTATGGTACATGGTTCTTAAACTCCTGCCCCCTCACTTCTTAAACCAATCACATCAATATTAGTCTGCTTGGGCTGTCACAGGAAAAACATCATAGACTTGGTGGCTTTAAAACCAGACATGTATTTTCTCTCATGATGATGGAAGATAGAGATCAAGGTGCCAACAAGCTTGATTTCTGATGAGATCTTTCTGATGATGGAAGATGGAGATCAAGGTGCCAGCAAGCTTGATTTCTGATGAGATCTTTCCTCCTGGCTTTCAGATGGCTGGCTGCTATTTGAGTTCTAACATAGTCCTTTTTCTGATGTCTCTTCACACACACACACACACACACACACACACACATATCAAAACAATATGGGAAATTCTATCACTTATAAGTCTCAATTTTATTATCTGCCAAAACACTTCATAATAGTGTTAGTTATGAAGATGAAATGAGACGAAACAACAAGTATGTTTTCTGGCATAGAGTACAGCTACATCGATGATTAACAAATGGGTCAGTTACAATGTGCGTGTCTTATATCAATCCCTGGTCCTGAAGTCATTTACTATGAGTAGACTTGAGAATGATGAGTCACTTGACAGGTGGAGGAAGGGAGGTATGACCTCCCTGAGGCTCAGTTTCTCTGTTAAAAAATTGAGAAGTCCCTCTCTCTTCACCACTTTTTACAATTATTTTTATGCCTTATAGTTCTCTAAAAAGTTCAAAATAGTTACAAAAAACCTAGTGACTTTTTTGCGGGGAGGAATATCAAAGAAGAAGTTTATGCATGCCTCTTTCAAGGTGATCAAATTCACAACACATTGCATTTTTGGTAAAACATCTTTCTCCCAAATCATTAGCATGCTTGGCATATTATTTCTGTACCTATTGTCTAATCTGTCACATTGTTTACCTGTGAGATGTGGGTATGAATCCTGAAGACGTATACGTAGGCACAGGGTTATAAAGGCAATATGAATGGTCTACTTCAACTTTTATACTTATGATAATGTGGTCTCATTACAATGGGGCACATGTTATTTAAATTGAATTAAATTCACTTAAATATTTTATCAATTCTTACTTCTTATCAGGAACTACCAAATTAAAAAATAAATAAGTTCTCTGTCATTGAAAAACGGATAATTAGCTCAGAATTTAGGTACAGTGGACACTCTTATTTGTGGGGATAGATTCTAAGACCCTCCAGTGGATATTTGAAACCATGGATACTACCAAACCCTATATAATATATATTATATAATTATTTCCCAGGCTATGGAATTTCATAATACATATTACATTTTTCTCATATATACATAACTATGATAAAGTTTCATTTATAAATTAGGCACCACAAGAGATTAACAACAATAAGCACAAAACAACAATTATAAAATACACTATAATAAAAATTATGTGAATGCCATCTCTCTCAAAATATCTATTGTGTATTCACCCTTCTTCTTGTGATGGTGTAAGATGATAAAATGCCAAACTTATTCCTGAATCTGCGTAACCATCTCTTACTTGCAGTAAATGGCTTGGTGTCACTCAGGATATCTGTTTCTGAAGTCTTCCCACAGGCTCAATGTGTTTTGGCACAGTATGTTTCCATAAAGCAGAACAGATTTTCTGTTCATGTCTTCTACCCAGAAATATAATGCCTTTTCCATTTTAATTAAGCATTTATCACATGCTGTGGCTGCAACTTTTGCAGATTGAGTTAAGACAGCAAACTAGCAGGGATTTCTTTCCCATTCTTCACAAATTTCAAGGATAGAAGATTTGTTCTTATATTCTTACTGTAGATCTTAGCAACTTCATCACACAATGTTTTTTCATTCCCTAAATCAAGAACTTTTACCTTTTCAGTTAAGTATTTTGTCTTCTCTTTGGCACACCTGGACCATCAGTATCAGGTCTCTTGCATTTTGGGACTGTTATGAAGTAAAATAAGGGTGGCTTGAACACAAGCACTGTGATCCCCGGACTGAAAGCTGATTACCGAGAGGGCTTCTCAGTGACTAGTAAGCAGAGCGTTTTACAGGGTTGAGATGCTGGACAAAGGTAGGAGTCATATCCAGGGCGGGACAGAGCGATATCTGTGAGTTCATCGCACTACTCAAAACTGCATGTGATTGAAAACTTATGAATTATTTATTTCTGGGATTTTTCATTTAATAATTTTAGACCACAGATGACTTTGGGCAATACAAACAAACCATGGAAAGCAAAACTGCAAATATAGGGAAACTACTGTACATATTTAAGCTACCACAATTCAATGGAATAAGGATTGTAATGAATACAATAAAAGTGTGTCTTGGAAATAAAGAAAATGGGTTATTAATACTGTCTTTGAGTATTAGGGAATACTCATGTATAAGGTCACAATTTACTTTGGCCTTTTAGAATAGATAAGCCTGCCCAGGAAGTAAAAGTTAGAGAGTAGAAGAAACAGTATGAGAAAAAACATGGATTTCTCAAAACTGCAAATAAATCTGAAATTAGGCTGGCTATATACAATTGTCATTAAACTGCGCTCCAAAAATCTCAAAATATATTCCAGGCTATGGAATTTCAAGAAACCCATTTGACAGAAGTAAATAGAAATTATATTGAGTGAACAGTGGTATTTAGTCATACAGCCCGCAGCACCTAATAACATAATAATTGTGATGATAAGGTCATTTACCATTTCCTGAGATTATACAATCTGTTAGTGGCATATCTACATGAGAACTCAGGTATCCTTGATTCTAAACCTATGTTCTATCAACCACATTTTGAGGCTTCTATTTCATTGTTTAGAAGAAAAAATTATGAAAATAAAATATATACTCATAAAAAATTTTCCTATTTGAAAAAAGATAAATAAGACATTTTAATAAATTTAAAAAATATTTTTGATAACGTCTTTGTATCCAGGCAGGCACTAAGGGTAAGCATATTCCTTAAAAAATCTCTGAAATTATGGTTTACACATATTTTTGTGTTACATTAATATGCATGCTGTTTTGAGAAGCCAACTATAAAATTACAAAGAATTGCATATTTTCTACGTAAATGTGCTGCATGCTTGTTCTTTGAAGAAATAAGCTCTTACATGTCTAAAATATAGTGTGTAGCAATGACAACTAAATAAGTTTCACTGAAATGCTAAACTGTAGTTTTTTTCTTACACATTTGTCTCAACTCCTCAATCATTTACTATTTTAATATAAGTTGATTCTGTCACAAATTTGTATTGTTTACATTTTATGATAGTTGGCATCTGGGTTCTCTTTGTTTGAATAGTCATACTTTATAAATGTGCTGTGATTGTACTCATTTGTCATACCAGCCATACTGGGCAGTGATAGGGTGCCCCACTAAATAGTATACCAAGTTGGAGCCATGTTGAAGTTGACAACTGATTTAACACTGGGAACTGTTTCACTGAGATAGACTGTGTTCTTCAACTTGAAGAGACAGTTATTTTGAAAGATATATTTCTTTTGTTGGGCTAAAAAAACACTTTGTCTTAATTATACTTGACATTTCAAAGCTCATACCAAGAGCTTTCTCCAAGGACAGAAACAAACCACTCTTCTCCTCTAGAATAGGGAGTGAAGTGAATAAACACAATCCTTATTCTTCTCATTTAATAGTGCAATTTCTCTGGTGTTCGTTTGTTTGTCTTTTGTTTGTTTTATATTTTTCTTTAGAAAAGCTTTGAATGGTTGTAGCTTAATATCCTCTAGGACAATCAAAGTATCGATATATTTTGGAAAATTAAGAATAAAATTGCTAGTGTACAAAGCAATATATTGTGCTTCCTTAGTTGTTCTATGTGTTCATTAAGAGCAGTTAATTTTCTCTGAAGGTGTAAAATAAAATAAGTTGTAATACACCAAGAAGCAGCAATTTTAAGCTTCTGTTTCCTTAAATCAATGTAGATTGATAGACTATTTTCTCCAATGTTAATTTGAGTGCATTGCATTTATAATTTACTTTGAAAATATATAATTTTTGTGGCTTCTATTCATCTTGAAATGTTTCATGAACCATGTCTTATCCTGAAGATAGACTCTGTATGAAACTTTATTATACAAAAATATTCGAATCACTTTTTCCATAAAGGCACATATGAGGATAATGTAGTCTAGCAAAACTGATGTTTAAGTTACAATTAAAATAGTCTGAAAAAATATATCATACATTTTCTTAAATAATGAAACTAATTTGGTCTTATTTATATTTCTAAAAACTAGAAAGTTGAACTAATCAAATTATATTAAATATCAAAATACAAATATTGGATATCTGCAATTTATTTTCCAAATTAAATGGCATAAATACAACATCCATTAAATACAACACTAAACTTAAGTATATAATTGTGCAATTATTTCAAATACTTTGAAATATATGAATACAAGTAGCTATTCCGTTAGTTATAATTGCAAAATATCAGAAATATTCAAAAAATTTCTTTATTTTACCAATAATAATACACAGACATAAACTACTTTTGTAGGGGTGGAATATATATGAGAAATTTCAAGGAAGGAAGTTCAAGAAAGTACCTTTGAATCAGAAAGAGGTGTCTAAGCATATTATTTACATAAACTGAGATATTTGCTTCAAACAACATTAAAAAACTAAAGAACATATCATGATGTTATTTTATATTACTTTATTTTTTTAATTATTTTATATGCCTTTTCTATAATTCCATACATCTCAGTTTTTCTCAACAGCATCACATGTGCTTTTAAAAATATTGTGCCTGTTTGTATTTTTCTGGATATATTTTGCAGACTATGTTAGTATTATTAACATGTTATCTCAGAGGCAAAAAGATTTTGCCAAGTGGAAATTCATAAATGTAGTGAAATATCAAAAAACCTAAGTCGTTAAAATAGTTATTCCATTACTAATATTCACTTAATCGGTTGTGGAATATTGTAACTTCCCTGTACCTGAGATTCTGCTTATGCTAGGGAGAAAATAATTAATAAACAGTTCTTGTCCTTGATAAATGGTCACATATTTTATGATAACATCTACATTTTTATATAATAGGCTTTTTAATAGGCTTAAAATAGATAAAAAATATAATCTCCATTATATTATTATAAATTTTTATATTTAAAATAAAATTGTTACATTTCTCTTTGAAATGGACCCACTGATCTAAATAGTGAAGCAATTCAATAACTCAGATTTATCTATGAATAAAAAAACCTAAATAAACTCATCTTTAACAGTCAAAATTTTGATCATGTCGCCTTTTCTTACCTCATAAGTTAATTACACATTTCTCATAATTTATTACCCTAATATACTATAGATTTTAAGTTGGAAATCTTCTATTAGTCACCATTTAATGTTATCTATAAAATTATATATGCATAGTGATATCTAGTTTTAAGTTATATGTCCATAAACCCATTAGTATGAAGCAAATTTCTTCAGGACTGAGTTAAGAATTTAATTATTTTAGTATAGAATTGGTCAAAATAATAAAATGTATTGCAAATTTTTAAAAATCTTGAGCATCAAGATATAACTTTTATATTGAGAATATCTTTTAATAATATATCTACCTACATATAACTTTTTATGAAATAATTCATGTATTTATGAATGAGATTACTTGGTGCTGGAATTAGACTGAGTTCAGCATCGATTCTATTCCTATACTATACTTTTATAATGAAAATGATAAGAAGACCATATACCCAAAAAGATAATATTTGAGACAAAATTCACAGTGTCTATCAAAAATTAGAATTATCTTAGTGATATGTATCTAAATGATCAAAACTTTCTTCACATTTGTTAAAAGCAACAAATTAGAATTCAACTGATATGCAAAATTATTCACCTGTCAGTCACATAAAATCATTCTTTCTTAATTCTTGAAAAGCATACCTTGATTAGTTTTACCTAGAGCTTCTAAATGACTATTAATTATACTTGCTACTCTTTTACTGAAATATATTTGAAAATGGAGATACAATCAGGTGAGATCAGATAGAATATTTGCAAGTTATACATCTGACAAACGAATTCTAACTTGAAAAACTCTTGAGATAAAACAGCAAGAAAACAACCAATACAATTAGCAAATGTGCAACAGCCTAGAAGAGACAGGTAAAGAGTATCTATGATGGCAAAGAAGCACAGAAAAAGATGCTCAACATCATTTACCATTAGGGATATATGACAGAGTTATGTTGAGATATCACTACACTCCTGGAACAGCTGGAATAATATTGACAGTTTTAAATGTTGGTGAAGATAAGGGGCAACTGGATCTTTCACACATTGTTGAGGGTATAAATGATATAGCAACTCTGTAAATAGCTTGACAGTTTCAAAAAACCTAAATATATATTTCCAATATGAATCAATAATCAGAATCCTGTATATTTATTCTAGAGAAATGAAAACATATGCTGACACTGAAACCTGTATACATATGTTCATAGCAGTTTTAACTTTAGAAAACAAAAAATGAAAACAGCTTAGATGTCTTTCAGTACGTGAATGGATACACAATCTGTGGTTCATCCACACCATGAATGCTACTCAACATTAAAAAGGAACACACTGTTGGTACATTCGACTTGCATGTATTTCGACATCATTATGCTGATTGGGGGAAAAAAAAAAAAGCTAATTTCAAAAAGTTACATATTTATAATTCCATTAATATAACATTTTCAGAATGACAAAATTATAGTGCATAAGAACAGATCTGTGGGTGCTAGAATTGAGATGAGGGAGGGTATACCTATAAAGGAATAGCATGAGGAACTTTCTTTGGGGAGAGAGAACACTCTATCTTGATTGTGGTGGTTGCTACACATATCTATACATCAAAACATGAATGCATTTAAAAATTGGTGAACTCTAAATGTGATCTGTAACTTAGTTAATATATTGTACCAATATCAATTTCCTCCTTTTGATAATATACTGTGGTTATTTAAAATGTTATCATTGGGTGAAAGGCATAAGTGTACTCTCTTCATTATGTTTTCAATTTCCTGAGTCTAAATATATTTTGAAATGAAAAGTTAAAAATATTTAAAATATTAAGCTTAACTATTTTATATGTATGAACAACTCTAGTATCTAAAGTCTTTGCAGATAAGATTTTGCTGACAATTGTTCTTCCTTTCTCTTATGATTTAGTTGCCTTGTTTGTTTTCTGAATTTTGACATAAAGTTATTGAATGAAACTAATATTGTCAGAATTTTTCAAGTCCACTCGAAAAGATGATTCTCTACTTTAACTTAAGATTTTGCTGTACTTAGGTGGTGCAGTTGAGAATGAAAATCTTTATTAGAGCTTCCTATTCTGCCATTTTGTGAAACAAAAGTAAACGTATTTTAAGTATTTATTTAAATCATTTAATCTAATCAGGTAAAAAACAAAAATCTCTCAGATCGAGATAAAATTAACTACATAATGAGTATAAAATAAATAATTAAATAATAAAACATGCTAATTATTATCTTTTTAACTTAAGGCAAGCTATTTAATTCTCCATGCCTCATTTTTGTTATCTGTATAATGAGGCTAATACTCTTTCATAGGGTGGCTTTGAGTATCAAATTATTTCAAACATAGAGAGTGCATGGAAAAATGTCTAGCATATGGTTAGTTCGCAAAATTTAGCTATTCTTATCTATTATTATTGTTTCATAATATAGCATCTTATACGTAAAGCAAATCAAACATAACAGGTCAATAGAAATTATATACACATAATTTATAATCCAATTTGATATTTTGAAAATAAAAATATCATTATTAATAATAATACCTACGAAAACAACAATAAACCAGGACTCTTCTAGGTGAATATGTACATAATTATAATAAATAGTTTAATATCACCCCGACAGAAAAAAATTAAATAATAAAAGTAATCATAAAATTAATAAAATAAAATAATATATTTTTGAACTTTTCATTTTATAAATATATTTGATAAATTAATTGTAAAATAATGGCCTTTAACACGAAATTATAAAAATAGAGGAGCTAATCTATTCTCAAGTTGTTAATAAAGCATATTAAACAAAATAGATCATGGCAAAAGAAGTTTATCAAAATGAAAACAGAAATAAACAAAATAGAAAATTTTGAAAAAATAAATAATTCCTAAATACAAAAACATAAAAAAATTTTAATTAAAACTAATACAAATTCAAACATGTTTTAGAATATGAATGGAGAGACAGATAATTATAGAAATAGGACAATTTTTATGTCAAATTTATAACGTATTGTCATGGCCTACATTTCACCTTTTCAAAGAAGCTAAAGACTTTTGCAAAAATAAGTTATAGTTCTTGAAATTAGAGATCATTTTATCTAAGATTTTTTAAATGTACTATATCAGCTAATCTAGAACACAATAAACAATAAAATTTTATTACAAACTAATATTGAAATTTATAAGATTGCACACAGACATACATACTTCTACTTCCACCTACATATAGACATATACACTAGAGAAATCTCTTACAAATACGAGTGCATATGGCACCACTTAGTCAAATTAAGTATATGCACATGTCTTGATCCAGTGATTTATATTACAGCAAAATTCTTGCAGAAACATAGAAGGACATATTGCACATATGAGTTGTTTGTCAATTCAACTTCATTACCACTGGTACTGGTGCAAAATACAGCCCATACTATTCAATAAAAATTCCAATAAATGCCCTCATCAATAAAATCGCAAAAGGTATGACTGAAAAGTTCACAAAGGAACAAGGAAAAATTACTAATGACCAAGTAAAAAATTGAATGTCCAAGTAGAATAAAAATAGGAAATCAAATTATCACAAGGAAAATCTGTAATTTCATTTGCCAAATTGTAAAGTTTGTTTAGTTATATTTCAGACATTATGTAAAAAATATTCAAATTATATATAAAACTTTCTCTCACACACATATATGTACTTATATGTGGATATATATTTATATGCACAAATATGAATGTGCATACATATACAAAAATACAAACACACATATATGTGTAGTTATCTATATACACAGAATTGTAATGACAGTGCATATCGTGACTGTCAAAGCATTTTCACATTCCTTGCTACAAGCCACTGGGGTGGGAGTAGGAGGGTGTAATTACACACACACACACACACACACACATAAGTAGTTATATATAGGTAGAGCTGTTAGACATAGAGACATATAGATACATTTACATATACATAAATGAAATGCAATAAGATTTCATAGTAGTAATGCCTATTAGCACATTATAGATGAATCTTAGTATTTATTCTTACATTTAAATGGTTTATTATATTTTTTTAAATTATGCAATTAAAACATAGTTTTTATAAAGAAATGACAATATTCTAAATTTTTAAAAAATTTATTCTGGTACCTATAGCAAGGACCAGAATAGTTACATGAAAGTATCTTAATAACATATTAGTGAAAGAAATCAGTGGATGAAACTATACTTATTATGAGCAAACACTACAGTACTCTTTTAAAATTATAAAATAATTTCTGCACTTGACAAGGAAGAAAAGGTAACTGCTGAAGACATTTCTAGGCTCAATTTTTAAATTCTCCATATATCTTCTTATATATTATAATTTATAAACATTCTTCTTAGTAAAAATCACATTTAAATAACTTTTGAGACTGTATTTACACTAACACCAATTTGCACTTTATATCCTATTAAGAGTTTTATTCAAGACACTTTCTCATTTCCATTGTAAAAACAATAAAGGTTTTTATTTCTTGCCAGTCAATATGGTAAGAAATTCAAGTTTTATTTATCAATATATGAGTCTGTTTCTTTTTTTCTAAATATCAGATACAAAAGCAATGGATAAGCCAACAGTTCTTTAGTGAATATTGAGTAAATACTGAGAAAGATGCATGATACTCTGAGAAATACAATCAACTCGAATACACACTTCTTGCCTTTAATTACTTTAAATGTATTTGGGAAAAGAAAAATGCAAATGCAATGACAAAGATCTCACAATGACATTGGAAGGGGAAGAGCTTTGTATCCTAGAAATCTTAGAGAATTCTTCACAGTGGAGGTCTTGAAAAGAGATTTAAAGATTGAGAACATGTTTGGAAAGATGAGGCTCTAATTAATCTAGAAGATGTATGGAAAATATCCAACTCTGGGTCATCTAGTGTGAGAGTTGCAGTTCAAACAATCCCAGGATTTACTTGTTATTTTTCATTGAATTAGGAGGTTCTATTGATAGACAATAAATATAGTTTGTGATACTCAGTTTGGTTTGTATAAAAATAAAAGAAAAGACTGGAGAGTCAAAGCGCAGGAGAGATAAAGGAAGGACAAAAGAGAGGGGAAGGAATAAAGACATAAGAAAAAAACATTGGGCATCATATGATAAAGGTAAGACTAAAGTCTATTTCTCTAGTGATATTTTTGTAATTTAATAAGTTCAATTTTTCTGATTTCAGAATAACACACATATGATTAAAATGTAAAATTATTCTTAAAAATATATGAATTAAAATTTAATTCACACTAGTGATACTACCTAAGCCATCAATACACAAAATGTAGTCCCAGAATGCCTGGGAGGAGTCTCCAAGATCCTGTCAGGGGGTGAGTTAGATCAAAACTGTTTTCATGATAATAGTAAAAATATATTTGTCTTGTTCACACTCATTTTTTCATGAGCACTCTGGTACATGTATATCACTGCTCTGATAGATCATGAAAAGTGTGTCTGTGTATTCTTGGTTTGACAAATTATCAGTTTAATTTATAATACAATAAATATGAGCAGTTACGTACAATGTAAATAAAAGCTTGTTGGGATCTTCAGTATTTTTTAAGAATATACAATACAAAGTTTGATCATTAGTGATCAGAATTTTTTTACATTCTGACACAATTCATTTTAGTATGTGTATAGATATCTTTTAAAAATAGTTGACATTTAAAAACTGCAAGCCATTTATAATACATATGCTCATATTAAATGTAAATATATTTGTATGTATATATTTGTCTATTTGCAACCATTTTTTAGTGAAATTTATGTTATAGATATATCTTAGAACTTCATATATATTTCATATATGTGTATATATAAAATTTTAACTAATTATTTAATAGGTACATAGATGTAGCATTTGTTAATAGCCAGTTACTGTATTTGGATGTATATTTTTGTTGTTGTTCCTGTAAGAAATATATATTGAACATTTACTTGTAGTGTTTTTATGTCAAAATGTGTATATTTATATAAATTTTGTATAAATTTATACAAATTTAGACTATTTGTACTATATGTACAAATGTATTTTTCTTTATAGATGAACCTATACTTCGGATTTTTGCTTGAAGAGCAATTACTGGGTCTAAAATATCATCTATATTATCAAGCATTATTGAAGACTGTTGCATTGATTCATATTCCTAACAGCCTTATTCTACAAAAAAGAATAAAATTGTCATTATATATTTTATAAATGGTTTCTCCTTATTGTCTAAATTTACCTTTGAAGTGCCAAAAATACTTTATATATTCATATTTGGCATCTCTTCATGAACAGTTTATATTCTTTGTCTATTTTGATGATTTCAATAATTATATTCCACACATAGGCAGTCTTTGTATATTGCAGATAAAATTTCATTATTTATTTGCTACAAATATATTCTCGTTTTTGTTTTTAATACCTTTTGTTTTGACAATTAGCCATATTTTATAGCTAGTCAAATTTTACCATTTTGATATTATCATAATAATTCAATAATGCTCTATAACAAAACAACCACAAATATTAATGTCATTCATGTCATGGCAATATCACATGAGCATTTTTTTCTTAGATTTACATCTGTGGGTATTTGGGGTTCAAATGGGCACTGGACAAAGCAGAACTTGGGTCCAAGTAAAAAAGAGACAAAAATATTGTTTGTATGACTCATCCTCCTAGAACTAGTGACAGGGCATGTTCTTTATGTGGCAAGTGCCACCACAGAAGCACATTTCCAGCCTTTTTCAGATTGTTATATAAATGAAATCACATGATACATAACCTCTTGGTTTGCTTTCCTTCACTTAGCAAAACATATTTAAGATTCATTCTTGCCGTATGAATCAGTGGTTTGGTCTTTTTATTGCTGAATAGTGTTCCATTGCACTGATGTTTGTGTATCCATTTAGCTATTGAAGGACGTCATTGTTATATATAATAATTTTAATTATTATTAGTTTAAACAAAATCATAATATTATTCCATGCTGGTAGGTATTCTTCTATGATATTTTTAATGAGTGCAAAGCCATTGGATTCCATTCTGTGGATATACTACAATTTATTGAAATAATTCCTTATTGATTGTTGACAATTACCTAAATGAAAATATAAAATAAAAATTTGGAAACAAAATCTTAACTACTTTCATGATTATGTCCTTGTATTATTTTTCTATAAGTCAAATTTTAGAGTAAAATACATACAAACCTTTAGGGCATTTTGACTCAAAATAGAATGAGATTGATTATTTTCTCTGTATTAGTCTTCTCACAATTTTATTTTTATAAATGAAGCATTAGGCTAAAGGCATAACAGAAGAACATAAAAAGAAAGTGAGAAAAGAAGAGATCATATTTCTCAAATTTTATCTCAGACCAAATTGAATGACTGGAATTAATACTAATATAATACATTAGGCCAATTTTATCAAGCATTCAATCCATAGGGATAAAATTATTCACATGTTATGAAAATTTTCTATGTAAGAAAGCTGAATTTTTTCACACATATTCTTATAACACCACTTATAATCAAACTATTCCTTCCCAATATCTGCAGGTAAGATCTTCCATAATATAATATTTAGGTAGAAATCAATCAGTACCAAGACAAAAGAATATAGACAATCTGCCAATTTAATGAAACATTAATCAAATTAATAATTTTAATAAAAATAAGAAAAGTGACCTATTTTCTGGGTTGTATTTCTTTCAAAAGATTTATTTCAATCCTATAAGTATAACCTTAATGTTCATGTATAGCTTTCTTCCCAATCAACCAAATGAAGTTCACAGTTGAATTCATATATTGTCAACAATATTTTTTTTCTCTAGCGCTTTGGAAAGTATGAAAACAATAAAACATTTTATGATCACTTTCAATTTTCATTTAAAGCTCTAAGTCCGTGGTGAAGAAAAATTAACATGATATTTTTTACTATCTTGTACTCGTCATAAAATTTTCATTTTAAATAACTATATAAAGTTAAATACTCTATTGAGCTTTATTCCTTAGCTCTTAAATATATATATATATATATATATATATATATATATATATATATATATATATATATATATATATATATATATGTTCTTCCTTTGAACCAAGAGGTGGTATATTGTCAGAAGTAAATGAATCTTGAAATTTATAGCCTTCAGAATTTCAGGTTTTCAGATTTTTAGGAAAGCTTGACCTCGGACAAGGCAATCACCTAACCTTATCATAAAATGATATTATCTATGTTGGCTTCCAGAATTTTTACTTCTTACAGATACATCATGAGTGCAAGTAATAAGAACTAAGATTTATGAGAAAAAAACACTTGTTAATTTTCTGTGGTAATTTTATCAACTTCCCTTCTTGGTTTGCTTCAACTGTACATAAGATAATTGGATTCTATTTTTCATTCTCTTTAAATTTTAAATATTTATGATTCCATGTTACTATTAAAATACAAAAGACACTATTTTATATATTAAGCTACCTCAATGATTAAAGTTCATTTTAAAGTTGAAAGTAATAATAAAATCAATCTCTATAATATGGAAGTAAAATAAATTATCATCTAAAAACTTTGATAACTTTAACTTCTGAATGTATTAGACTCAGAACAGTATGAAGCTTGATAATTTAGCTCAAGAACATAGCACTTAAAACACCTTTTGGATCTTATGTGATTTGTATGAGTGGGTTTTATTATCAACAAGTTCCATTGGATAATAAGATTATAAATATATATGACACTGATTTTAAAAAGTTAAGGGTAAATAAGTAATGCTTTAGGAAAATTACATTCACTTCATTGATAAATACTTAAATTAATGGCATATGACAATTGCCATCTTCTTTTATGCATAAAGAAATGGGCCCTAGATGGATGCACTGCTCTGTTATTAAAAATGTATTAGACTGTAAAACCCTTCTCATATTGTAGACAGAATTAAGAAATTTTCTAATATTGTTAGACAGACCTATACTTAAGCCACTATCAAGAACTCTTGATAGGTATACTATATATGGTAAAAATGTGCATATTACATTATTATTGCTTTTTTTGGATATTAATGATATGCTGAAAAAGAAAATATAAGTAATTAAATTTTGGAGTTCATATTATGTTAGATATAGTAATATATTTTCCACATTACCAAGAATTACTTAAGGTTTTATATGTGTGTGTGTAAGTACATTTTTGTACTTAAGCTTTTATATTAATATCATTCTACATGCATTCTTTTGCAACCTGATTAATTTTCTAAATATTATTTAAAAATTTCAGCATTAAACATTAGCTCTAATTTGCACACATTTTAAATCTTAAAGTCTTCTATTTTATAGAGAATCCAGACCCATGAACATGTCTCCTTGTGCACATAAATGAAAGTTTCTCTCACTGATCCTTCAAACATGCCGTGTAACGACTGTCTCTCTCAACTTAGATTAAGAACTCATAATTTTCTAATGAATTTCAATTATGTCTTTTAGAGAGTTACTATTTACTTTCAAGTGTTAAAAATTCCGCCACTCTAAATTAAAACTTTGATCTCATGTCAAACCCAATCATTCTCCACTCACCTGTCTCAGGTACCCGCAAATGGGAGGGGCGGTTTATTACTCGGTGGCCCTTTCTCGACTTCTTGCTTTCTTCTTTATCTACTGACTCCTTCAAATCAGGGTGCTCAAAGAAAGCATGAGGGATAAAGACATAAAAATAGTAGTACTTATACAGGGTTGTGTGCTGTTTCTTTAACTAGAAGGGCCCTCTGTCCTGGCAGAGTGTTATGGGAAGGTCCCAGGACACTTTCCTCTGCCATTAGCAGTGCTCTCTCTGACTGACACTATGCTCACTCGTGATGAGTCCTTCTCTTGTCGAGTTAGGGGGAGTGTCTGGGGACAGCTCCTGCCTCAGTACTTTCCTATGGGGAAGCCATGAATAAGCCAAGTTAGAAACTTTCTGCACCAGTGAATTTACCCACAGGAAACGTTGCTGCTTGCCATGACAAATGCTTGCAGTGCAGGCTCTGCTCTCAATTGTCCTGTTCAATATCCCGTTCCTAAATGATAACTGGCTTGATAATAAAATACATTGTTGATAATATCTCCATCCTCCTTAAAACTCTGCAAGGCTTTTGTAAGCTCAAACATCTATTATCCTGTCTCTATTTCTTATATGTTACTTTTCTATAGTACTTTATAATCATCTTATTTTATGCACCCCCTAAATGAGTCACCATTAATATGGAGGAGGTGTTTATATAGCCTTTGCTTATTAGATCTGCCCTCAAATGTTATCACTTTCTTTATAAACATTGCTTCTTGAATTCAATATTTTCTATTTCTGGATTCAGCTGCCCTTTTTCTAAAATACATTAAATAGCAGTTCTGTGATGAGGCTTTGCTAATGACAAATTCTCTGCTGTTTTTTTTTTTTCCTCTTCTTTAAGCCTTTCTCTTGAATTTCAGTCTAGATGGGTTTATAAAATTCTATGTTAAGAGATATTTTAGCCCAGATTTTTCTCAGAATGTCTTATTAAGAAGTCTGTTGTCAGTGCAATTACACTTCTTTTAATTTTTTGTTTTTTCTTTGGTATTTTGTAATGCTACGATATTTTTTGTTGATGTTTATGCATTTTTTCTTGCTAAAGATATATCGAGCTTGTTGAATCAGATAAATTATTTTATCATTGCAGACAAACATCAGCCATTATTTTATAGGGTTTTTGTTCAAGTCTGTTATCTTTCTGTCAGGAAATACAGCAAAGCATATATTGAACCATTTTCCTCTCTTCTACATTTCAATTATTATGCTGCATTCTTAGCTATTTCCTCCTATCTATAAATTCACTAATTCTCTCATTAAATGTGTCTCTTCTGCTGTTTAGCTAATTTATTTGAGTTTTCTTTTTGCTTCAATGACTATTTTTTTTTTGTGCAATTTATTTCATTTTCGATGGTGCCTGCTTTTTTTTTCAGTGTATTCTTAAACTTTATAAAAAATAAAACATACTATTATTGATCTAATCTCGTTGCTTATTATGTCTGTTGATTCTTGCTTCTGGAAGTTTATTCTTGTATGTGATTTGTAACTTTTTTGTGCGTGTAGCTGAAATTGTCATAATACAGTTGTTATTGTAGTTTTTTTCCCCTTTGAAATCCCTCTTCTCCTGTTCTGTGGGAGCATCCTTCCAAAGCTGTTTGCCTTTGCTTCTTTATAGTTGCAGGAGTTTCATTAACCTGTTTTACATTGTATAACTTTTGCACTTCGATATTTTTCAACACACAAATAACATATACATTTTTAACCAGTCTTCATGTGAAGTGAAAATTTAAGCTTTCATATATTTAGGAGAAATTTATTTTGTGGGTCACATTCGCTGCAAAGAAAGATTTTTCTTTCCTCTGTACTAAAAAGCTTGTATATTTTTTTTTTTTTTTTTTTTTTTTTTTTTTATTGGTCCAGTAAGATTTACTCCTTTAAGATTCCTGGCTCTGGAGGCATCTCTCAGTTCTTATTCTTCAACTTGGAGACTCATGTCCTCATCACTTCTGTGTCAGTATTAATATGAAGGCTCTTGGTGACTAGTCATATCTACTGGAAGTGATCGCACCTGTTTATGGCCTCACTTTGCAATGAACAATTTCCTCTTTATTTCCAGTAGATGACAATTTTCTCTTCTTCAAAGTTCAATTATACATTCAGAATAATGTTATTTTCTAGGAATTTGAAGCAGGAGGAATTTCAGTTTATATTAATATGTTTTTTCACTATACCTAGAACTTTATTTTTAATCATAGTTTATAAAGTTTTTATACAATGTACATCTGTCTTTTCAATTAAATTAGATTGTTAGCGCTATTTCTTTTTCAAAGTTTATCAAAAGCAAGTTAGAGATATTATTGTAATGGTTGCGTGAGATTCTGCCATATATAATGGACATTGATTATGTATTGATTCCTTTATCTACTGAACCTGAATTGTTTTCAATGATAGTTGTTAAACAGATTGTTTCTAAAGCTAATTCCTCGAATATGATTTTTCCACTGTTTGGGTGACATTGATCATTTCTTCGTAACCATACTATATTTTAATTTCCTCAAAGGTGACAGGAAGAAATGATCCTACCTACTTCTTAGGGTTTTCTAATGAACTCTATGAGTTAATGTGCTGTATTGGCTTGGCAAGATTATGCTAGAATAACATATCAACTCAAATCACAGTGGCTTGGCATAAGAAAAATATATTTCTCCTTCATATCAAATCTGACATATATCACTAGAAATCTCTTCTGTTACTTCAGGAAACCAGACTATCTTCATTTTGTAATGTTTTATGTTATCACAAATCATGTGTTCAGACGGCTTCCAAGTTCTTCTTAGAGAAAAAAGAGAGTGAATGAAGTACATAGGTTCATAACTTCTTCAGTCCAGAAACATCGGACCCTTTTACATCTTACTAACCAAAAGCACTCACATGGCCTCAACTTAAATAGCGCAAAGGCTTTAAAATATGGGAAGCGCATGAAGTACTTGATGAGCAATAACTGCTTTACCAAAACATCTAAGGTTTTATAGTAGAGCCTTGCTCATATTAAACACTCAATATATAATAGCTCTTATTGTTATAAATAGCACTGTGATTAATATATTTACATATAAACCTCTGCTACAGTTAGGTTATTTCATTAAGATTCCTGGAAGAACACTTATTATGGTTGAGGGTATAGGTATTTGTGGGCTTTTTATAAAGGCTGTCAAATTCATTTTGAGAATGAGATTGTTACAAATTTATCATAAGCATTTGTATGTCAATTTTATCAGATAAATGACAATAATAAATATACTTTTCAACATAACTGAATTTTCACATCAACTTTCTAATCTTCATTTCATTAGCTTAACAAATTAAATTTTATCTTAATTTGCATTTATTTAATTACTTTTGTGAAGTTGAACATTTTTCTATGCTTATATTGGTCATTAGATTCTGATCTAGAGAAAATTATCTGTTGTAACCTATGCCCTTGTATCTATTCATGTCTTTAGTGTTTTTCTCTCACCAATTTGTATTGTCTTTTTATTATCAAAAATTAATCCTTTATGTGGATAGTGACTGGAAATGTTTGCCTTCATTTTTCATGGCTCTTTATACTCTAGTAATTTTGGATCTAAAGATGTTCTTAAAATTATTTTTAAGTATAATTTTCCTTTTCTCTCATTTTTGAATATACTATAAATTATGACATTCATTCTTACAATAATCTCATGAATTTATAGATATGGAAGTTGAGGCTTAAAGAGGATAAGTGAAAATGAACATGCTGATGGTCATAGCTTTCATGATACATAACCGGGATGCCAGTCAGCCATCTATTTAAGATTATTTTTGTAAAATTACTACATAAAAGCCTTCTACTGTGAGCAAAATAATTCTCTTCATCCTCTAAAGCCACCCATGCCATAATTCTTGGAACTCATGACCATGTCACTTTACTTGGCAAATGAGACTTTGTAGATAAAATTAAGGCTATGACCTTGAAATATAGTTACCCTGGATCATACAGGTGGGCCCACTTGAATCACAGGAGCCCTTAACCATAGAGAACTTTTGCAAACTGTAGAAAGGGAGATACAGGTGATGGGGTAGTCAGAGAGATACCAAATGTACAATAGGCCATTGCTGGCTCTGAGAAATATGGCACACTATACAACAGCAGTGACAGTCTTTTAGGAGATGAAAGTGGTTGTTGGTTCCCCCTGACAGCCAATAAGGAAATAGCAACCTCAGTACTACATCTGAAAGGTAGTATATTCTGCCAATGACCCAAATGAGTTTAGAAGCTGATTCTTTAGAGAGCCTCCTGATATGTCCTCAGCTGGTGAACATCTTGATGTATGTCTTATGAAACACAGAGCAGAGAAATCAGCTGAGCCAATGTGACTTCTGAACTATAGAATGCTGAGATCATAAATGTGTGTTGTTTTAAGTCACTACATTTGTGGCAATTCGTTGCACAGACACAGGAAATGGAAACACTCCCTTTTAATGAAGTGGGATATGAAATTTCAAAATTCATGCTTTCTACATTGCCTCATTAGGATGTTTCTTATTATTTCTTCTATTCTGCAATTGTATTATGTCTGCTACAGCATGTTTCTGCATACTTTCATAGTAAATCTAGAACGACTGTGTTTGGTATATTCATCCTAGCTCCTCAAAGTTGATAACCTATTTTCCAGGCCAAGAATGCTTGGCGTGCAGGACTCAGTGATAAGGGCAGTCACTTGGCAGCTGCTGTCCTATAAATGTGATCCTTTATGTTCTTGAGGTATTCTCCAAGGTGCTCCTTGTTTATAAGGCTCATTTTCTGTATATTTTCTGGGACTATTCATCCCAGGACAATTTTCACCCTAGCTTGGCTAAAATTTCAATCCCTAAAATTTTAGAACTTGCTGGAATGTAAATGCAATTTTCAATAATTATTGAGCACATTCAGTTCGGTTACATAGCTGTTTAAGATCTATATTTAGATATGTATCCACTGAGTTGTAGACAGGTCATTTTTTACTAATGTTTCCCATTATCTTTTTTTTTAATTAAACTTTTATTTGGAGATAATTCTAAATTCTCATGCAGTTATAAGAAATAATACAGAGAGATTACATGTATCCATTATCAAGATTCCCCTGCCCCACCAACAGTGACATCTTGCAAAACTGTACTACATCCAGGATACTGACTTTCATACAGTCAAGGTACAAAATCTTGGCCACAAGGATCCCTCATTTTGCTCTTTTATAGCCATACTACTTTCCCAGCCTCATTCTGTCCTTAACTCCTGGCAACCACTAATCTGTTATCCATTTCTATAATTTTGTCATTTCAGGAATTTTATATAAATGGAATTATACAATATGTAACCTGGTATTCAAGATTTACCTCAACATAAATCCCTGGAGATTCATCCAGGTTGTTCTCGTAGCAATAGCCCATTCCTTTTTATTACTGAGTAGTATTCCTTCATGTGGATTACCACAGTTTGTCTAGCCATTCACCACTGAAGGGCATCTGGGTTGTTTCCAAATTTAGCTATTGTAACTATAACTGCTATAAACTTTGATTTGAACATAAGCCTTCATGTCTCTAAAACAAATTCCCAGAGGTGCAATTTTTGTGTCATTTAGTAGTTGAATGTATAGTTTCATAAGAAATCACCAGATTGTCTTCTAGAGTATTTTATATTTCCCACTAACAATGCATCATTATCCAGTTTCTACATATCCTTTCCAGCATGTGATATGGTCATTGTTTTTTATTTTACTCATACTGACAGCTATGTGTTGTGATATCTCAAATGTCGTTCCCATTTATATTTCTTAATGGACAGACATATTTTTATGTGTTTTTTTTGCCATCCATGTATTCCCTTCAGTGAATGTCTCTTCATGTTCTTTGAAAATATTAAAATTAGATTGTGCATTTTTTTTTACCATTAACACTTGAGTGTTCTTATATTTTCTAGACAGTAGTCATTGTCAGATATGTAGTTTACAAACATTTTCTTTCCAAACTGTAGTTTGTTACGTCCTGCCAGTGTATTTCATAGAAGTAAAACTTTTAATTTAATTGAAGTTCAATTTATTAATGTTCCTTTTATGGATAGTGCATTTGATATCAAGTCTAAGAACTCTATGTCTTAGGCGCTGAAGATTTTATATTTTTTCCGTAAATTTTTATATTTTTACATTTTATCCTTTTTTATATATGTATGTATGTATATACATATGTACGTACGTATGTACATATGTACATATGTATGTGTGTGTGTATTTTTGTTTATGGCTATTCAGTTGCTCCAGTACCAATTCCTCCAGCATCATTCTAACCAATCTATGAAATGATGATTCTTTTTTCCACCAGATTGACTTTCCACTTTTGCCAGAAATCATTTGAAGATATTTGTGTGGGTCTATTTGTGGCTCTCTGTTTTGTTTCATTGATCTATGTGTTTATCCTTCTACCAATACCACACAGTCATGATTACTGTACCAAAAAAGTTTTTAAATCATATAGACTGATTCCTTCTGCTACATAATTCTTTTTTCAAAATTGCTGAAGTTATTGGTCTTTTCTGTTTTACATGAATTTTAGAATAAAATTTAGAATTTTTATATGAATTCTGGAATAAATTATATACATTTATAAAAAATTGCTAAGACTTTAATAGAAATTACATTAAACTTTTATTAGATTTAAGAACTGACACCCTTATTACGTCAAGTATTTTAATTGATGAACATATGCCCCTCTATTCACATAGCTCTTTTTAAATTTCTTCCATCAATGTTTCATAGTTACCTTCTTTTTTATGAAGAAATTGTAAATGGAATGTATTTTTAATTTTAGTGTCCACATATTCATTATTAGATATAGAAATAAAACTGCTATTTGTAGTTTATGTTTTTTTGCATCCTCATTTATTAGTTCTAGTGTTTTTTTTTCTTTGTCAAATACTTAGTCTTTTTTATGTAGATAATTATGTTCCCTCTTTTCCTATTACAATGTATTTATTTATTTTTCTTGCCTTACTTAACGGCTAGAGTTTCCAACACTATTCTGAATAAGTGGTGAAAGTAAATATCCTTATCTTGTTCCTTATATTAGGGGAAAATAGTCAATCTTTGGGGAAAATAGTCATCCTTTCACTATTAAGTATGATGTGAACTGTAGGTTTCCTGTGTATGTTCCTTACCAAAAATTAGGAGGTTCTCCTGTATTATTGTTTTTCTGAGAGTTTTGGTTTTTTTTTTAATCAAATGTTGGCAAATGTTTTTTTTTTTTCCTCAATTAATTATATGGCCATGAGATTTTTTTCTTTTAAAGTCTGTTAATATGGTGGATTGCCTTGATTCATTTTCAAATATTAAATCAACTTAGCATCACAGAAAGAAACGCAACTTGGTTGTAGTTAATAGTTAAAAGGTTATTTGAATTATCTGTTGCATATTAGGTGAGTTCTAGTTAGTGCTAGCAATTTTCCTCTTCGCCATGTTTTAGCTGTGTTCTGCAAATTTGTAGCATTTTCATTTTCATTCAGTTCAATGTTTTGTTTTGTTTTTTTTTTAAATTTCCCTTGGGTGTTCTTTTTTGGCTCATAGATTAATAAAAAATAAAGTTGTTTAAAACTCATAGGTAACAGAGAACAAACTGATGATTGCCAGATGAGAGGGAGGTTGGGGAGCTGGGTGAAAAAGGTGAAGGGATTAAGAACTACAAATTGATCATTACAAAATAATCTTGAGGATATAAAGTACAGCATAAGGAATATAGTCAATAAAATTGTAATAATTAAGTATAGTGCCAGGTGGGTACTAGACTAATCGGGAGACTTCTTTGTAAATTATATAAATGTCTAACCACTATGCTATACACCTGAAACTAACATAAAATAATATTGAATGTCAACTGTAATTTTTTAAAAAAAGAAAGAAATGTCTTGTTTAGTTTCCAAACATTTGGATATTTTCCTGTTATCTTTTTGTTATTCTTTCTAGTGATTTTGTCATTGGAGAACATACTCTGCATAATTCTATTTCTGTTGAATGTGTTGAGGGCTGCTTTATTGTACAGAATATGTTTTATCTTGATAATCTGTTTGGCCCTTGGGAAGAATATGTATTCTGCTGTGTTTAAGTGAAGTATACTATAAATCTTGATTAGATCCCATTAGTTGGTGATGCTATTGAGTTCTTCCATATTTTTTATTTTCTGTCTAGCGGTCCTATCAATTTTTAAGAGATAAGTGTGATCTCCAACTATACATGTGGATTGTCTGTTTGTTATTCTTTTTAGTTCTATCAGTTTCTGCTTCACATATTTTCCTATTCTGTTTAGAGCACAAATTTAGGATTAGTATGTCTTCTTGTGTGTTAACCCTTTATCATTATATGATGCCCCTCACTCTGATAAATGTCTTTGCTCTGAAGACTATTAAATATTAATTAAATTGAGATTTATTTAACATTAACACAGACACTCCTGTTTTTCTTTTATTATAATGTTCATGATATATCTTTTTCCATCTTTCTACTTTAAAACTATCTCTATCAATTTATTTGAAGTGAATTTCCT
Source organism: Pteropus medius (assembly GCF_902729225.1). Lineage (NCBI taxonomy): Eukaryota > Metazoa > Chordata > Mammalia > Chiroptera > Pteropodidae > Pteropus > Pteropus medius. Next base: position 21,877,366 of record NW_024349519.1, read on the forward strand.
ATACATAGCATGTAGTGGAGGTATGTTTAGTAATTCACTCTGCCAATCATTGACTTAGTAAGAATGTAATTATTGATTTATTAGAGCTACAGTCTGCCATTTTAGCTTGTTTCTGATTTGTTCTTTATCTGTTTTATTTCTCTTTTATTTTTCTTGCTTCTTTGTGGGATACTCAAACATTTTTAATATCATTTTTATTTATTGTAATATGTTTGATTATAATTCTTTGAATAGATTTTTTTACTGTTTCCTTTAAGCATTACATTATATATACACAACTTATCACCATCCACTGGTGTCCTCATTTCACCAGTTAGAATGAAATGTGGAAACTTTTCCTCCCCTTAAATTCTTTTACTCTCTTTTATTTATGATATAATTGCTTTAACACTTTCCTCTACATATGTTTAGAAACCTAACAGTTTTATAAATTTTGTTTCAGCTAGCAAACATAATTAAAAAACTCAAGAAAAGAATGAAAGCTAATGTATATTTCCATATTTTAGCTTACTGTTTTCTTTCTTTCTTCACCAAGTTTCAAATTTTCTTTTTAATTTTCCTTTCTGTTTAGAGAATTTCCATTAGCCATTCTTTAGAATGGGTCTGCTGGTGACAAATCGTCTTCATTTTCCTTCATCTGAGAATTTCATTAACCTGTAATACCTAATTGATATTTTCCCTGGCTTTAGATTTCCCTATTTGTTTATTTCTCAGTACTGAAAAATATTGTGCTACTTCTTTTTAACTTCCATGGTTTCTGATAAGAAATTCACTGTCATTCAAATTGTTTTTTCCCAATAAGTAATGTGTTGTTCCTCTCTGGATTTTTTAATACAGCTTTAATTTTTCTGTCTACTTAATTTCAATTTAATTTTTCAATTTACTAATAAGAAAACATTAAATGTTTACCTGCCTAACATAAGTTAGGTTCCATAATAAAAATCTTTTTTGTTGTTGTTCTCATTGTTGTTTTGTTTCTTTTGTTCTGTTTGCCCGCGGGTGAAGTTTATTGTAAAAGCTTGTGGGGTGAGGATGAGATAGGGCAACCAGGGAAGAGAGAGAATCTGCTTATGAATACCTCAAAATGTTTTTAGATAATATAATAATTCAATAATCATCCAAGATTTATTCCAAGTATATATGCCTATATATTGTTTTGGGCTTAAATTGGGAGCTATCTTCACTCAATAATATGTAATATTTCATGGCAGATTTTTTCTATCTTTGCAAAATTCAATTCTTGCTGAATATTTAACAGAGACTATGGTTACAAATATCCAAATATCTTTTTCCCATTATTACATTTTATAAAATTAAAAGAATGGCCATGGAGCTGAGTTAGGAAACAGTGCCAACTTGATTATTGGATATCACATTTAGTTGATCCTAATTAGTTGATCCTAATTAGTTGATCCTAATTTCAGCTCTGGTCCTAATTTGGTTAATCCTATTTAGTTGATCCTAATTTCAGCTCTGATACCAACTGAACTAAACAAGCTACTGTCAATTGTACAGTTATGTAAGGCACAATGAAGTCGAATTCTAGCAGAATTACTAATCAGTTGCTGAATAGTAAATTCTCTTTTTTTTCATGAAATATAAAAAAAAAAAGTTTGCTAGGCCTCTAGTACATGTATCCTGTTATGGGTGTGGATCTATTGTTGGATTTTTCTCAGCCCTGAAAAATACAGAACACACACACACACACCACACACACACACACACACTTTAAAACTTTGTTTTCTGGATCTCATTGTCTCATTGTTTTGCATTTAAGAATTTTCTAACAACTTTACATGGTATGAAATTACCTCAATTTAAAATGTATAACTTTTTCACATTCAGATATATCATAGTACCAAATGATATATATATTCTACCCATAATTAGCTACTTAACAGTCTCCAAATATGTAATATATTTTTAACAATTCTGTACCCATTTATCCATGTTATCCTAGTACAATGCATTTATTATGTTTTTCAATTACTATGATTTACTAGAAGATAGATTATTCTCTTATTTATCTGTATGGTCTGAAGAAAGTACTGAAAAAAAATTAACCATTCAGTATTAAATCAGTGTCAGTGAGACTGAATATATCTGAAAGTCTTCGTGTCTTAAATCAATTTCATTATCTTCATGTAAACATACTAAATTGAAATTTGCTTTATTGGCATCAACATTCAACCATTTTCTTATTCTTAAAATCTTCTCTAGTCTTCCATTATGAAGTCAATCCATTAATTCTGTTATTTTTTAATGTATATTTAACATCCAAGCTGTCATTTTCTTTAAAATTCTCACTACCCTAGTTCAGCTTCTGTTTATGTTTTACCTGAATCATTGCATTCATTTCTCACTGACTGCTACGTCTCTAGCCTATTCTCTTCTAATTTTGTATATCTTTTTAAAAATTACTTCTCATGGTAGATTATTTGAAAAGATATTTAAAACAATTCCTCTCATCCTTGTGTGCAGCCCTTTTGCAATGGGATTTTAGCACTCTTCACATTAATGCTCTGTTCATCTGTGCTTAAAGAAGGGTTCATAATGTGACTTATTTTTTTCATATAAAACCATTCATAAATATTTTCAAAAATGAAAATAAGTTTATCAAAAAATGTCCTTCACTGAGCATGAGGTGATATAGCAGAAGTGATATTTTGAAATTTTCAAGCTTAAACATCAAGAAACCTTGCAACTTCTGCTTTTTCTCTCTTGGTACATAATGCTGCTATATGAAGAATCTCAGACTAGCTTTGTGGAGCAAAAAGTCATATGAAGCAGAGACATACTGACTCAACCATAGCCTTCAATACCAATTGGCCTTGTTATGGGGTACCATCTCACTGCAGTTGCATGAATGCTCCCCAGAAAGACCAAGAAAGAGCCAACAAGCTGTGCTCATGCCAAATTGCTATCCCATATAATCATGAGCAAATAAAATGGTTATTATTTGAAACTACTAAGAAAAAGTGCAATTTTAACCAATAGATAGATAAATGATGCAGAAACTGGTGCTCAGAACTGGTTGTTGCCCTAATAAAAATCTAAAATTTGTACATTAGCTTTGAGATTGGTAGTAAATGGATGCCATTGGCCAAGCCTAGTATGGCATCCAAATTGTTGATGAAGACTGGTTAAAAAAAAATGTTTAAGTCCAGAGAAAGGACAATTGATATTATGTACTAGTGAACAGCTGATAAAACAGTCATCTGTGATGATCTGCAAGGTGATCTACAGATACAATGTGAAATGTGTCAATGGGTGCTTCTATTTACTATAAAGTACTATAAGTGATGAACTAAAAAAGAAAATACAAATTTTCCAATAGAGTAGAAAGGAAGTGTAGAAAGTCCTACTATTTTCTAGTTTGGAAAATGACACAGTTCTTTCTAGACACTCTAGGCTGCAAGAAAATTTCAAAGTAAGAAATGGTTTCTCCATAAAGATGAAAACCTAGTTCCGGGTATGAAAAGTTTTAATGAAGGTATCAGAAAGGATTAAGGTGATGCTTAGTAGACCTTCTTAACTCAGTGAAAGGCTTCTGAGGATATTAAAGATATTATTCCATATCACCCAGACACACCACCAATTAGAAAGAGCCCCGTCTTAAAAAAAAAAAAAAAAATCTCTAACTTTTACCTAATGAAATGATTTTTAACCTGATACATAAAAAACTCTCAATGTTTATAAGATAGGTTTACAAATGTGACTTTAAAAAGCCAAGAATGTTCAAAATGAAAGAAGTCGTTGGGCCTTCAAGCTTCTATGAGCTAGAAACTGCCTGAGAAAATTATTCATCTTTAAATAAATACAGGGCATATTTTGTTATAAATATGAAAAAAAAATGTCTTAGAGTCTAAAGCAAAGAAACGGATAATTTTCTGAGATTTAAGGAAAGTCGTGAAACGGGGAATAATATCAGAGAATAAGGACTTCATGCTCATTAAGAAACATTTCCTTTCCTTAAAGTGGGGGAATCTGGCATCATGTGCCTGGCTGGGTTTCAGAATAGTCGTGCACCAATTCAGTGCTGCCTTCTGAGAATCTCAGTGGAAAGCCAGAGAGAATGAGAACACAAGGAGCAGAAATAAAGACTAAATTTATGCTCTTACACCAACCTAAAGAGCCCTGATGATAGCCATGTGATTGATGCCAGAAAAACTCTAAAAGAAGAAAATGCAAAACAAAGGCTAAACCCAGCCTAAATCATTGGGTCACAGAACTGTGAACAAAAATGGCTCTTATTTGAAATGACTAAATTTTGATATGGTCTATTATGCTGTTTCTTTACCCAAGATAATGTACTACTACACTATTTCTTACATCATTCATTTAAGTCATAAGTCAGGTGCCTGATGATTCACATTTATATTACTACTTTCTTAAACTATACCCCTTATTTTTTCTTTCACTAGCCTTCCAAAATGTAATGGTTATTTAATATTTCAAATAATCTTTCGAGCTCATTATCATACTCAATATTTTTTATATTTTTGGTCCAATCATCCAAAGACTGTTTTCAGATGTAGTTAAATGTCACATCATTTACAAATCTACTCTGACTTTGTAACTAACCCATTTGTGTAAATATATTTAACATATCGATAATCATCTTTATCTGTCTGATAAAATATATAACTTATATGAATGTCCGGTTTATTGAACTCATAACCTTTGAATTAGTGTCAATAAAATATATCTACACTTTAATAGGTTAAAAGAATTCTTTTGAGTTAAATCTGCTACATTCTTCTTATAACAACTATATTCTCTTAAATTATCTTTTTGCTATGCACTGAATAATGTTTCTTCTTCCTTTCCATCATGCAATTAGCCCTAATTTTTATTCGACTTTGACAATAACAAAAGAGTCAAATTTCTAGGTTTTCTTAATTGGCTTTATGTTGATGGTATTTAAGCACTGCAGAAATAGTTAGAGAAGCACTAGTTTTAGAACCTCTGCTGTATCAAATTATTATCTACTGCAGTCCATTGACTTTCATAAAGAAAAACTTCCTTTAATAAGAACAATAAGTAACTTGCAAGTTGGTAAAAGCCATTTTTTAACTAAATAATGACAATGGAAATAAATTCTTACATGGTTGGTGAAGTATATTGTTTATAGTAAGACAGATGCTTTCTCAAGCTTATTTAAAAAAAGAAAGGCAGCCTTTTTTCTGTTCCTATTGATGGGTTTATCCAACCATAAAAGATGAATTTCTTTGTATTTACCATTTCATTCTACTGATTATTACTAACACAGTGAACTGGTGAATGCAAATTCTAATTTGAATATTGTTGAGAGCAAATTAAAAACAAAACTTGATAGTTTTTTAAGTCATTAAAATAAAATGAAAAATACAGCTTATAAAAATACTTCATTAAACAAAAAACAGATAAAAATATCATATACAAATAGGCACTGAAGATGGAGCTTATGAGACTATATTACACGAAAGTAAAGGAAATAACTTTGTAGATTTTCAATCTTAGAATGAGCAGCCAGAAGACAGCAATTAAAATGTTGGAGGCTGTTAAGAACAGACTTAAAATATGTCTTCCACAGAGGTATTTAATAATAATGCCTTTGATTAGTTGTAATACAGTTATTTGAATACTTTGAAGGTCATTCTTCAACTGTAAAACAGAAATATCTAAGAAAAAAAAATCAGCAGGGAATTCAAATATCAATTATAATTTCTTTTTTTCTGCTAAAAGCCCTAGATTGTAAAAATGACATTTTTTATTAGAATTCTCCTCTTCTGTGAATTTTTAGATAAAATATTATATTTCAAATAGGAAATATTAGGTATTATAATAAAGGGACAAATGTATCAATATTTCATTATAACTTCCAATTAAGATTTCTAACAACAAAATTTCATTTATCCATAGTAATAAATGTTAGTTTGGGAAAAGTCCACATATAACTTGATTGAGGAAAGCGGCCTTATCCATTCAAAATAATTTGAATAACTACTATGGACATATCACATAGTAGATACATAAGTTTTGCATCTTGTCTTAAGAGATTAGTGTTCAATAGCTCAAATGCAAATAATAACTTCTTCACAAGGTGGAAGAATATAATATCATTAATTTATACTGATATGCACATGTTCCATAATTACTATACATCTCTTAGGAAAATTAAGTTAACAATTAGGAAATAGTTGACCCTGTTTGTATAAAGTAAATTGATATTTTATGTGCAATATAAGAGAGCCTAGGAAATTAATGCTCATTACTCTTTCATATAATTTTGGGAGGACTTAAATGTTCCTGGCAACCAGAAATAGTCTCTTTCTCTTAGGTGATTTGGAATATTTAATATTTGTAGTTGTAAAATATTTTTTTGTTGTTGTTTTTGAATGTCCATCGCCAGGAATTAAATATATTTTACAAAGGATAAAGTAGTAATTGAAATGTGTGAGCAAAATACAGTACTCTATTTTTCAAGATTTGCTACCAATAATGATGAAATATAGTACTGACAGTGATATTTTATTTAAGAGTGAGATATAATTATCATTTCACCAACATTCCATGATCAAATGATCTGCTTGAGAAAGTTCTATGGTCCAGAATGACCCTTCGTCCACTGAAGTCTCTCTAGGAGAGCTGGGAAATTACCGGGAAATGAGAGCTGGTCAAACTAAATCGACTTAGAGTTAAGTCAAGCTCCAAAATAATGGTCCTGGCCCTAAAAGAGTTAACTAGAGGGTATTGATAGAATCTAGCCTAGGGGAAAGAAGTTATTCCAGTTTAAAAGATCTGAGAATTAGTTATTATCCCTTTTTCTGTTCTCCCCACTTGATTTCTCTGTTGACATTTTGAAGTCTCATTTTATTTTTCATTTCTCTTCTCTCTCCACCTATTCTAAGTCCTCTAGACATAATAGATAGAGCCAAACTATATCTAGGAAAGAACAGACGATTAATAAATATAAAAATGATATTTAACATCATTAGCAAACTTAGATTAGCAAATTATAGAAAATATCTTCAGAGATATTTTTAAAGGAAATAAGATTACAAAGCATTCCAAAAGATTGCATTTTGTCTCATTCTGATTTCCAAGGTAGATAAAGCTTACTATGTAGATATAAAAATAAATAATGATTCAGATTTCAAATTTATTAGTGAAAAAAATTTTATCACATTGAAAACATATCTGTATTTCATTGTTTTAAAAGTCACCATATCAGGCAACAAAACAAATCTAAAAAGATATAGGAAAACTTTGGTGGTGTTAGATTTATTCCCTTGATTGTGGTGATGGTACCACAGATGTTTGAATATGCCCCAATTCATCAAGTTGTACACATTAAATATGCGTGGCTCTTTATATATCAATTACATCTTGATTAAAGTTGTTTTATAAAATAGAGACACTGTATACCAGAATAACTATGGAGGTGTTATAAAAACTTCAATGAACTAAAGTTAATTGCAGTATAGTTGAATTTTTTGTATGATTGTATAAACTATATACAACTAATTCTTAAAATTATTTTCAGTGTCAAGTAATAATTAAAAGTGATGATCACAGTTTGTATTACGTTATGAATATGAAAAATTTTAGTCTTAAGTCTAAACAGGAAAAGGATGTAAAAGGTGTCTAGTGCTCTAAAATGATTCTCATCTATCCATAAACTTGCTGTTTCCCTATCTGAAAAGTCACCGATTGCTCATACACCACTCAGTTCAGCTCAGGAGTTTGAAAGGAATAAGAAATCAGCACATCTTGTATTCTATTTGCTCACTTAATAGAAACTACCCCAAAAAAGGTTAGGTAATTTTTGCAAGATTTGCTCACTATTCAATGGACATAAAATTTATAGATGATTACAGTTTAGAAATTAACTGGGACAGAGAAAAAGATGTCTTTTTAAAACATTTTGTGTTTTCCTAAAATGTAGGGGGAAAAAACATACTAACAAAACCAAAACCAAAACCAAAACCAAAACCACCATCGCTACTACAACAATAACCAATCTCACTGGATGTACCTTCACAACTCTAATCATTCTCAGTTGGTCTATGTGATAATGGTATACTAAGAAATATAATGTGACATATCTATGAGCAGTGGTGTTATTAAAAAATTATCAGCTTGAAGAATTACAGAACTATGAGGATAGAGTATGGCATGTATCTTTATTAACCATTTAGTGCCTGGAACTCATAGAAGTTCTGGGGTTCCCAGGGAGAATATTTGGTCAGAAAAAAGGAGGAACATTTGAAAGCTTAAGCAGATGCAGTTTACCATAAAGAAGGAAAGTATTTTAATATTGTAACAACCCATACAAACATATTGGTGTGTAATAATGCCTTTATATGAGCCCTGTAAAATGACAAAACATCCCTTGCCTTCATAAACACATTGTTGCTCTATGCCAAACATTGTAAGAGTTTGAAAATGCAACAAAGAACAAAACATTGTCTGGCATTAAAAGAACAAGCAAACTTGTAGAAGAAATTAAGAGCATAGGAAAATAAAATCTGTAATCTATGTCTGCAATTTATTTGTTTAAATGTATATAAAAAGGATAACTAATCCACCAGGAGAAGTTGAAAAAGTTGGGCCGTAGAAATAGACAATTTGAAATTGGTTTTAAAGAACGTGTATGAGCTTATTAGGTAAAGAGTGGGCAGGGTAATCTCTCCCAATTAATAACATCTGAAAAGAAAATTTTACCCGTTAGAAGTGTTAGCCTATTGAACATGATTGATAGTTGTTATTGTATTCAAGTATTGGGTTTTGAGTTTGGAACAGCATTGTCCTTGATGTAGTTACTCTTTCAGACATGATTGATTTATGTCTCCCCTCTGTTTGGCATTTTTTTAAGCTTATGTGGTAAAATAATATACCTTTGCATAAAGTTATTGACACTCACCTAAAGTATTATGTTGTCAGGAATCATGTGGTTGAATGAAACAGCTATTAAATAATCATGTAAATATACACACCTTGCTACCTAAATAAAGGTTGCAATATATTGTTGAAGGGGAAAAAATGCTACAAATTGGTCTTTACATGAGCCCATTTAAAAAAAGCATATACAACAACAAAATATTATTTTTTTTTTTTTAGTTTATGTGTAAAAATATTAGGATAAATATACTACAAGGTTTATCTTGGAGTACTGACTTTATGGTTGCCTTTTGTCTTTTTTGCTAGAGGCATTTATTATTATTATTATTCTCCAATGAACATGAATTGTTTACTAAATATACACATAAATTTTAAAAGAGAATTACATGATTTTTATGTCAGTGATTAAGAAGCATAGGGAAATGATAATTGATGCAAGACGAGATAGAAAAGTATGTAATTATGAGAAAAAATTAACATGAGGAAATTATGACTCAGATCATTCTTTAGCATTGATATGCATTCCTAAGGTTGATTAGGAGATCTTTTTATGAAAATTTAAGGACTTTATTGCATTATGCCAAGTAGCTTTCTCACAAGTTCTTCCCCTTTTACTATCCAAATAATTCCATGCCATCAAAAATGTTATTTAAATTTTCTGTGACCCAGTTTCCTCAGGTTTCAAGTGTGAATTAAAAAAACTCTTTATAGGTTTGCTGTGAAGGTAGGATGTAATAATACTTTAAATTATACAGATTCCTTGTGGTGAGTAGCTACTTCTTTCTCAAAATGCCCTGCTCTCCTGGTAACAAAGTGACCTGTCTGGAGAAACTAAAGCATCTGGTAATATCTAATCCTTTGCCTGCTTGGTGCTCAGACATCTGTGTGGTAAAGGAGGGGCAAATGATGCAACTGAGTCTAAATTTAAAACTTTTAATTGAAACAGGGGGAAAAAAGGTTCAATATAAATTTAGATCTGAAAACTGGAAGCAATGTCTCCATGTTCAGAACAAGTAGGGATGCCGCTTAACCAAAGACTAAGAACTGTGTATTGATTCTTAAAGAGGAAGCCTCTATTTTACTACGTTTTAATATGAGCAGATAAAAACAAGTCTTTAAGATCCAAAGAGATTAGAAATATCAAGTATGTCTCAATCAGCAGATATCAGTAGCTGCAGAGGACTAAAGTGTTCTGTCAATATTATCTCTATACCATTTCTCAAGTCTGTCTCCTGTTACTGCCTTATTCTAAACTATCACAATCTCTCACCTGGGCAAATACAATAGATTCCTTTCTGGTCTCTCTCATTCCTTTTTTTATTCTAAACTCAATGCATTTTCTATCCTGCAGTTTGTATCCTAAAATATATCATCTGTTATGTTTCTGTATTCTTTAAATCTTTTTAGTAGATTCCTACAGTTTCAAAGATAAAGGTCACCAAAGCACTGAACTATCTGTGCCTGGTTTACCACTCCAGCCACACCTCCCTCCCCTCTCTGTGGGGTTTCTATAAAGCACCCCATAGCCCCTCGGGGCTGTTATTCACCCTCCAAGTGTCCCATATTTGTGTCTCCTTTAAATCCTTGATAAGTCCAGTTCCCTTCTCTAAAGCTAATCCTGCTCCTTAGCCATCTCTGATGAATACATCTAACTTGCTAGATCTTGATTTTAAAGAGCACTTTCCAAGGTAAGTATTTCCTAACACCCCTGATCCCACAGCCCTGTTGGATACCCTCATATTCGCCAGTGATCTGAAGTGCACACTCTAAGTCCTAAAAAAGATTTTTGTGCATCATTGGTAGTGTTGTTTGGTGTTCTTATCACAAAACAATCAGTTATTTCTTGCCTTTCTATTTAAATTATATGGACACAGCTTATTCCAAAACAAAACATTTGGGGAAAATGTTAAAATGCACAGGCTTGAGACATCTCAGCCAGTGTGTGTCACAGAATGTTTTGGTTGTAGAAATATAAAACTTTTGACCAAAATTTTTTTCTTTCTGCTAATTAGTATTACTTTATGTATGCAGATATTTAAAATGAAAATTAAAAAATGCTGATTAGTACAGTCACAGTTCAAATATTTGAATTCAGTATTTCCTATCCTGATATTTTGGATAAAGAACAGAAAAAATGGACAAGCGGATTGGGTAAAAAGGTAATTGCAACCCAGATATTAGCTATGATTAATTTCTACTGTTTAATCATTTCATATTAAATCGTATTTTTTATATACTTCCTCTTTTTAATTCTGTAGCCTCTATTATATTGAGTTTTAAAATGTATATTTCTGGTGTCAGCTGTTTCCAATTTTGGAAAAAAAAAAGTTTATTTTATTTAATTTTCTTTCTTCTATGTTTTCTCACTCAAGTATGTCCGTAAGTTGCATTTGCTATGATTTATCTTCTTTATTTCATTTCATTTTTCTTAACCTAAGGGCTATTAAAAAGTAGCCCTACAAAAATTTTGGGTGTATTAAAACCCCCCAAAATAAAAAGTACTAGGGCTACATGGAAAATAATTTTGTTTTTACTTTCTATACCAAGTTAAATTAGCACTCCCAGAAAATCACTTTAGATGTTAATACATTGCCTATGTTTTGCTATTTGTGAAACTGAAACTGAGAAGGCTATCTAAAAATCCAGCGACACGAGTCAATTTCATAGTTGAGTGAAAAATGTAACAATTTCTAAAAATTATGCTAAAAGAAACATTTGATAATTATTGGTTCTTACCAAACATTTAATTATTAAAATTGGCATTAGTTCTACAACTTTATTTTTCTTCTGCACAAAAATCAATCTTTGTGCAAAGTAGAAATCATACCTGTTTATATCACAAAATTCCCAAATATTTTAGAAATAGTTTCCTGGTTAAATGAAGCTAATACACTTAAGCTCAATAGGACACATCTTCTATCCATTTATTTTCACTAAGAATTGTGGGGGTAGTTGATGACTTGGAATCTAACATTTTAAAATTGGCTATATGAACTGTAATTAAGATTTTGCTGTCTCTTTATCTATTATTATCCTCAATTAGAAAAAAAAAACACTTAGGAGACTTGCAATTTAATCTATTTTAGTGTAGAATGTATTTCTCATAGACTTATGGGGTTAAAATAAATGAGGCAAGTGCTAGGAGAAAGCTAGAAAGATTTTTTTTTTACTATTTACAAATAGAATAATCATTGAGAATGCTTTTTCAAATTGCTGAACAAGCAAGAATTTTACCAACTTGTTGTATAATCTACTGATTAAAAAAAAATTCTCCATGTAAGAAATCATTTGTATCAGCCAAGGTATTTCCATACATTTCAAGTTGTACTTTAAACATTCTACCAAAGACAGGCAGAACACATAAAGTCCTGTCTTTGACTTCTTGTTTATAAAATAACCAACCACAGAGTCTTCTTTGAATATTTATTGGAGTGTTGTGTGGTTTCAAGAGACAAACGGGTGATTCAATTAGCATGAAAGAAGACACCGATCAATAAAACATTCTTTGTTCCTGATTTAAATTCATTCTAGCAGCTTCAACAAAGCCAAGTTATGATAATGTTTGTTAAATTCATTTATTGTTAATCAGCAAAATTTTCTAACTTGGTTTATTGCTTATTTACAGTTCATATTAAAGACACAAATCAACAGAATATTGAACAGTAAAGACATCATATTTTTTAATCCTTAGAAAGGGAAATTACATTTAGATAGCACTTAAGGAGTTCTAGATAATTTGTTAAGGTCATAACAGAGACCTAACAATACACAAAAAGGAAAAGTACATCTTGAATTTAATGGTGTTATCTTGCATAAACAAATCATTATCCCCATCTGCTAACTTATGCAGTCACACCTACTTACACACAAGTATATCTATACAAGAGCTCTCTATCCATCCTTACTGCACCACCCCTACATACTCATTCATTAATTCAACAAATGCAAATTAAGCACTTTCTATACATTACATATATATTTCTATATATATAGGCAGAGAATGGTGGAGAGTTTATAGCGCAAAAAGAAGAGCGACATGTAAATAGTCGTTTTTAATAAAGTCATGAGTGTTACAATGGACATCTATTTAGACAGAGTAGAGAAAGACAGAAAAGTTTTACAATTTATTGACAGAAAAAATTCATGAGATGATGAGCTTTAAAAGAAGTAAATGTTAATATATGTCTTTGAGAAGAAATGTGAAGTATTTTAAATTAAACTTTTTTGTGAAAGTGGCCATTTATGGGTATCAAGTCAGAAAAAGCTTCAACGGAGACAAAATACTGTGCAATTTTGTGGGTAGACATCTCTATACATTGAAAACAATTGTTATATTAACTCATTTCTGTGAATTCTGACATAGACTATATGGCTTAAAGCAAAAAAAAATTTAAAAAATCGTCTTGTTTTCCCAGTTTTAAATAAATGAACTGTTGTCTATATTTTATACTTTCTTATTTTGGTTTGACATGGCTTTAAAATAGACTAGTAAGTTGCAAAGAATGTATCACTCTTTCTTATTTAAATTAAAATTCTTTTACATGTTTTTAGTTTTGTCTCTGCATTTGTAAAATTGATTTGTAACAATTTTGTTCATTTAGAATAACTTGAAATTAACTTGAAATTGCAATATTTATTTACATATATATTTATTTATTTTGCTGAGGTGTCTAAGAGATTTGCTTATTTTGCATTTTATATGCTTAGCCAGAAATAAAACAAGACATTTTAAAAGACATGAATTTCTTTTACGCTCTCAATGCCTTCTCTTCTTTTCTCTATGTATAGATGTTTATGTATTTATATAAAAGAAAAAAATATGTTTTTCTAGCCTTCATTTTCTTAATAAAATTCTTTAGATAAATTTTCTACTATATTATTATAATGATCCTATTTAGCCAAAAATTTTTTTTAGTTCTCTACCACATGTCCAAAGCATAAACACCTTTTTATACCTCAATACTTCAAAATGAAAAAAAATAAAATCAATAAAATAACATACACAGCAATAAGTGATTTTGAGGAAGACTACAAATTTTCAAGGAATACAAATGAATAACAAATGGTTGTCAGTTAATATTTGACAATTCATGAAGCTAATGTAAGTATTATCTAACTTAATTATAGTTAAAATATAAAGATATTTTTCATCTTGATTATTGCCAGGTAACAGTTTTTCTAAAGCCTTAAATTATTGTGGTGATCGTCTGTTGATTTTGTTTTCTGAACTCTCCATATTCCCTTTGGGAAATTAGACTCTCTACTCTTCTCAATTTAACATTCGAGGTGGGGCTAACCTTACCACCACTCTACCACAAGTGTTAGTGACACACATTGATGAAAGTTTGGCCTTCCCTTTCTGCTAACTCCACCTGACATACTATAGATCAATTAAAATGGAAACTGCAGCCAAGAAATCAAGAGAAGGCTGTAACTTGGAAGGGCAGCAATGGAAGAATTAGAAAAAAATCCCAAAGACCAAAAATGTGTCATTAGAGACCAAGCCTAAGATCATCCACACCCTGTATTCCCAATGACTATATATGGATATGAGAGATGGAATGTGAAGAAGGTCGATAGGTAAAGAAAATGAATTCACTTGAAATATAGTGTTGATGGAGAGCTCTACAAATGCCCTGGACCACAAGAAAGTCCAAGTGGGTCCTAGAGCAATTAAGCCTGAAACATCGCTGGAGGCAAAAATGACACAACTGAGCTGTCCTACCTTAGGCACATCATGAGAAGGCAGGGTTCTTTGGAAAAGATAATAATGCTGGGAAAAATAGAAGGCAGCAGGAAAAAGGAAGACAAAATATGAGATGATCAACTCTATAAAATAAAGCCATAGGCATGAGTCTACAGGAGCTGAGCAAGGCCATTGAGGACAGGGCATTATGGATATCGCTCATTCACAGTGCTGCCAGGAGTCAGAGCCAACTCAATGGTATGTAATATACATGGACGTGTAACCAAAACAAGGTGACTCAGAGTACATTATAAGGCTTTAATAGAAATTTTTAGAAAATAAAATCTGTCTTTCTGCTAAAGATGTTGAGCTAATAGAAATATGACCTGAAGATGTTGGTGGTTGTCTTGGCAAAACAAAGAGTGGAAAATGCCTTAGGGTAAAGCTAATAATATAGGAGAAAGCACATTTCAGAGATATTTACATCAGAGTATCAAATTTTGTGCACATTTGGAAATTGCAGTGCCAGAATTGAGCTTGTCCATTGCATATTTCTGTATCAAAGCCTTAATTTAACAAACATTCCTTAGGTGACTATATACTGTACCAGATACTATGCAACATAATTGTAACAAAGTGATAAGTAAGATATACAGGTGTCCTTGATATATTCTCTAATGAAGAGGGACAGGTACATAAGCAAGTTCATTAGGATTTTGAAATAAGAGATGAACATGTTCAAAGTACAGAGAGAAAATATACAATTAAGATAGTAAACAAAACAATGTAAAGGGAGTCAAAAAAAGAAAAACTATATAAAATTTAAACTTTTTTAGATTTTCAATAGGTAATCATAAAGCAATACTTATAGAGGATGCATTCTCTGTGAAAGGAGGAGTTTTAAAAAATATATTGAGGCATGAACAGCAGAATTCATGTAAAAAAAAGTTCACAACTATTTCATTTTTTTTCATTTTACTATACCTCTAGAAAAAACTTTGTGTATAACCTTTTGATTTACTTATTTTACTAGTAGGTAATTGAATACTCAGAATACCTAAACACCTCCTAGATCAAAAATGTTATCAAACTCATAATAATCATTATAAAATAGAGAGCTCCGAAACCTGCTTATATAAAATCTATACTGGCAAACAAGTAAGATTTGTGGAAAATAATATATTAGTTTCTGTAGTAACTTTCAGAAGTAAAATTTATAGATTTGCAAATAAAGATGTTTTTCTTACTAACAGCAATTGAATATGACAATTTTGATTAATAGGATGGACAACTATATACATGTTTGAAGAATAGTTGTAAATAAGTGCACTACTTCTATTTCATGGTCTGTAAGCAAAACACAAGTTCAGAAAACAAAGTTGTTGTAAAGGAGTCTACAATATTTTGTTTATAAAACTGTAATTAATAGAATATGTTATAGCTAAATTAATTATTCTAGAAAGTATATACTAGGACATATTTGATGCCTCATAATATCATTGTCAATAAAATAATAGTCATTTATTAAATTATTTATTAAAAAAACAGATTATAAAGGGCTATCATCATATTAGCAGTGATAATCCAAGGCATCAAATGTTATTTGGTTTATATGGTTAGTTGTGTTGCCAAATTTTAAAATTTATTATGTTTTCCATATAAATTTATTTGGAAAAACAAGCTATATGTTACCTTAGAAATTAAATTGCTAATGGATTTAGCAATAGGCAACTCAGAGAAATTTAATTCTCTCTGGCCTTTATAAATAGGAATTAAAGAATATATGTTCCATTCTTAGTTTTTAGAGCTCATGTTAATCATATATTATTTTCTGGATGATCTTTATTCTTTAATTCATTGCTACTATTAGGAATCAAGAGTAAGCCTATTAGTTAAAAACAAACAAACAAACAAACAAACATTTGAGGCAATAAGTTAGCATTAGCTCCTACAGAAATTAGGTACTCTCATTCTTTTATAACACTTAATTCTAAAATCAGCCATCAATGTAGTAGAAATGATCAATCTTTGCCCTCCAAAATTTAAAGCACAGGCTTTAATTTTTTCTTTTAATAATTATTTTTAATTTTTGCCCTGAATTAGAGAAAATATTAAGTTAATTTAGCACAATCAATATTACCTGATAAATTAATTATAATTAGTGTGCCATTATTTTGGTTTTACATGTAGAAATTATATAACCTAAAAATTACCTATAGTCCACATAATTACTATCTCAATTTGTAGGTGATTTGAGTAAACATTTATTGAAGTATAAAATATGTAACAATGTTTTTAAAATTACAAAATTAGACAACATAGAAGAAACACTCTTTTCTGACATTCAGCAACAGGAAGAGCAACATTATAATCACTGAAAAAGAGAAACAAAGTGCATTCTATTCTTCCTGGAAGCCATTTTCCAACATTTTGAGTAAAAGTCATTCTATATATGTATGCATGTGTATAATATAAAAACATATATAAGTGTTTAAATATAGCTATATGTGTGGGTGTGTATATATATATATGTATATATATATATCGTTTATATATATATAAACAATTCTACACAAAATGTTGAAAAATACAATATTTGAAATAAAAAATTCACTGAATGGAAATAATAGCATAGGAAACACTGGAGAATAAAAGATTAGTGAACTTTAATGTATAGAAATAGATCTATTGAAAATGAATCAATGACAGAACTATGAATGAAATTAATACACAGATCTTCAGTTACATGTCATAAAATATTAATTGGTTTATAATAAATCAAATTGGAATCCTAAAAAGAAGCACATCCAAAACATATATCTCTAGAAAATGGCTAAAATATTTCAAATTTGATAAAAACTAAACCCCAAATATCCAAGTAGTTCAATAAATTCCAGACGATATAAACAGACGTGCATATATCCTCATGCAAAAACACAACCCATCAAAAATCATCAAAAAGAAATTCCTAAGCACCAGCGATAAAAAGAAATTAAGTGCCATCAGAAGAAAATGACTGATATATAAACAGGAACATGGATAAGTTGTAGGTCAGACTTCTTATCTGAAACTATGTAAGCCAGAACAAAATGGACTGATATCTTTAAAGAAGTAAACAATAACAAACAAACAAACAAAAACACAAGAAAAATACAACAAATAAGAACTATATATGCAGTGAAAATATCCATGCAAAAATAAAACTTTTTTTCAGACAAACAACAGTCAAGAAAATGTGTCACCAACAGATTAGAATACAAGAAATACAAGAAAAAAGAAATGGTACCAAACGTCTATTTAGATCTCAGTAAATACTGAAGAAAGCCAGAAATGGCAAGTGCGTGAGTAAATATTGAAGACATTTTCTTTGTTTTAATTTTTAAAATATAATTGACTTTTTAGAGCAAAAATAGTAACAATGTATTTTGGGGTTCATAATATGTGGAAGTAAAATGCTCAAAGTGCTAGATGGGGGAAGGAAAGTACATAATTATAAGAATCTTACATTAAATATGAGGTGATACAATATTACTGAAATGTAGATTTGACAAGTTAAATATGCACATTTTAAACTCTAGAGCAACTGTTAAAAATATTAAGAGAAAATTATAGCCAATAAACCAATAGAATATATAAAATGGAATTCTAAAATATAGTCAATATATTCAAAAGAAGACAATAAAATATCTAAAAGAAAACAAAAAAATAAACAGATGGAAAACGTAAGACAAATGGCAAGTCAATGGATTTAAGTCCATCCATAATGATGGTTTGATAATGATGAAAATTTAAATGTGCTAAATATTCCAATTAAAGGACAGAGATTATTACATTACGCAAAACCTAAGTTGATAATACCTACCAGAAATATACTTTAGAAACAAAGAGTCTTTTCCTTTTCTTTCTGCATGGAAAATGAACCTGATTTGAACCATCACGGATCACGCAAATAACAACTTCTTTGTAAACAAACACCAATTATTTAAGAAAGCTGAGAAGAAATAAGGTCAATAACATGGCTGAATAAGTTGACTCTTGTTGTATCCCCACTTCAAGAAGAACAATTTGGAATTCATCCATAGATAAAACTGCGTTTGTGAGCAGTTGCCAAGTTGCTTCCAGTCTTTCCCAGCTGCATGGGGAAAATTGTCAGCCATTGGAGATTATTTAATATACTTCTAAATAAGCCAATGGACAAAGAAGAAATCACAAAAGAAAAAAAAAAATGAAGTGAATAAAAGTGAAAGCTAACATCAAAATGTGTGTGATGTACTTAAAACAATGTTTTAAGTAAAATTTATGACTTTAAATGCTTATATTGGAGAACATTACATGCTTAATATCAGAAGAAAGGAGAAAAATTGAAAATCACAAGTAGTATACTTGCAATGAAATATTTGGAATAAAAAGGAGATTTTAAAAGAACAATAATGATGTGAGACACATTCTGTCTATAAATTTGACAACTGACATGAAAGGAACAAATGCCTTAAAAAAAACCACATAGCTTATTCTGAATAAAAGATAAATAAAAATACCGAATAATACCCTTATAACTACTAAAGACATTAAATTTGCAAATAAAGACTATTCTTCAAAAATTTCAGAAACAAATGTCTTCATGAATTAACAATTCTACACAATTTCTTTTAGAAAACTAGGGAAGATCAAACATTTCCCAACTTATTTTATAATGTCAACATTGCTTTGCTACCAAAACAAGATAAAAACATTATAAGAGAAAACCACTGAATACTACCTTAATAAATATAAATAAAAAATCCTTAAAACAATATTAGTAAATCAAATGAAAATATATGAGATGAATAATCTCTGCCAAGTGGAATTCAACACAGATTTAACATTTGAAAATTTAATGAATGTAATTATTCATATTAATAGAATAAAAGAGAATAGTACAATATCCTCTCGGTAGATTTGGAGAGATTATTTAACACTATTACAACCTGTTTGTGGCTAAAAAAATTATCAAAGTAGGAACAAAAGAGTGCTTTGTAAACCTAGTAATAGGTATCTATGAAAAATTTATAGCCAGTATCATACTTTAATGGTGAAAGATCGCATACTTTTCTCATAAGTTTGGGAAATGGTAAGGGTGTCCTCTCTTACCATGTCTATTCAGTATTGTACTGAAGGTAGCAACCAGTGGAATCGGTCTGAAAATAAATTAATTAATAAAGACATTAAGATATAAAGAAAAAATAATATTATTATTGCAGATTACATGATCAGCTACGAAGTAAACATGTATTAAAGTAATATAATTACCTTAGAACTAATAATTACTGAAACATCAGTGGCAAAAAACAATTTTCACACATAGAACACTCAATGTTTGTGGCTTTCATTTATGTTTTAATGTTGTAATCCAAGCACTTTTTCTGTGTCTGCACCATTTTTAGAGCTTCAGATTTCTTGTATTCAGCTGATGAATATGGAAAGGGAAAATATAATGCAATATACTTCATAAAATTTCATGGCAAGTGACACAAGTGACACATACCAACTCAAGTTTTTTTTTTTCCATTTGTGGAATCTAGTTACATGGTCACGTCTACATGAGAGAGGAGCTACCTACCTGTAGGGGATAACTCCTGTCAGGGCAGTGCATTTCTGCAAAAATTCTACACAATAGCATGGGTGGCTGACCATCTCTGTTACAGTCAAATGGTGAGAAAAGTCATTGGGCAATATTGAGTAATATGTACAATTCATATGCAGTATTATTCTGTGGGTGGATTTTGAAATCTCATCCCAACTGTCTTCAGTGTTAATTAATTCTGTTTAGGAGTCTTTATAAACACAAGAAGGGATGTATTTATAAAGATTTGTTGTTTCAGTACTGGTTTACACTAGATGTTAGTGACAATTTAATAGGTAGATGTTATAAATTGAAGCAGACTCCATGTCTATGGTTTGGTGAAAATTTTGATAGCTCAAGAGAAGATAGAAAGAGATGTATCATATTTATTTTAAAAGAATCAATTGATACCCATGTATATTTCTAAACTCTTTTAATCAAAAGTCTATTTTTTCTGTTTTATATCTATTTATTAGTCTTTAGTTGAAGTCATCAGCTGTAAACATACAGTACCTGTAAAATAAATTTGTCTTATATATTCAATAAGAGGGCGACATTTTTGGAAAACACTCTGATAGTTAATTTTATGTGTGACTTGGTTGAGTGAAAAGACACCAAGACTGCTGGTAAAACATTATTTCCGGGTGTGTTTGTGAGAGTGTTTCCAGAAGAGATTAGCTTTTGAATCAATAGACTGAAGATCCATCCTCACCACTGGATGTGGGTGGGCATCATCCAATCCACTGAGGGCCTGAATAGAACAAAGGGGCAAAGAAAGGGCAAATATGCTCTCTGCTTGAGCTGGGGCAATCATCTGTTGCTTCCTAGGCCATAGATGCTCCTGGTTCTTTGGACGCAGACTGGGACTTACACCATTGGCTCCCCTGGTTCTCAGGTCTTTGAGTTTGAACTGGAACTATGCTACTGGCTTCTCTGGGCCTCCAGTTTGCAGATAGCAGATCATGGGACTTCTTAGGTTCTGTAATTATGCCAGACAATCCTTCAAAATACAGAAATCACTTTCTGTACATCCATATTCATCCTACTGGTTCTGTTTTTTGGAGAACCGTGACTAATACATACTATTTTTTCTTTATTATTTCTAAAGAATCTTATTGGAATAGAATGAAAAGATTTATCAAAAATAATTTTCTTTTTAAATATTTTCCCCAAATTTTCTATAAGACTCTGTAAGCTATAAGATTTAACCTTAATTTTAAATCATCATCACAGGGGCAAGAAGCAGATATTAACTGATTGGTGAAAAAACATGCTGATGATGTGTTGCCTGATAAGTCCCATGACGTATGTATATGATTCTGTGGAGGGGAGTAGCCCATGAGAGACAGACAAAGAGGGAAACACAAACTGTAAAATGTGTAGACATACGTAGAAGCTCGTGTAATATTAAGAACAGATTTCTATAAAAATCATATAAAATAGTCATTTATTTTCAGGTTTTTTTTTTTTTTTTTCTAAAGGTAGAAATTCCAGACAGGTGTCATATGTGCATTCTGCTCTCTTTCTGGGACCTAAAAGCAGAATTCTTAAAACAGATATTTATTACAACTATTCAATTATAAAATAGGATAAACAAAGGACCAATATAAACAATTGCAGTAGTCAAAGGCTCATACTGTTCAATTAGGTCCATGTTTATTATTAACTTTTCACTTTGTATAAGTAAAATATATTGTGAAATTTAGAAGTATGTTAT
This sequence comes from Pteropus medius, assembly GCF_902729225.1. Taxonomy (NCBI): domain Eukaryota; kingdom Metazoa; phylum Chordata; class Mammalia; order Chiroptera; family Pteropodidae; genus Pteropus; species Pteropus medius. The sequence continues at coordinate 21,899,257 of NW_024349519.1, forward strand.
GTTACTATACACACAAAAGGAAATTGTTAAGGTAAATTTATAAAGGTGAGATCGTTTATAAGTTTTAGCAAGCTACTCCATAAATTTCATGTTACTCTCGATAACCAAATAAATAACTTGCTGAGAACCATGTAGTATAATTATTATTTTAAGGGAATCATGGTAAAGAATTGCACTCTTTTCCTAGAGTTTAAAGCCCTCTTAATATTATATTGCTTTCTTGTTTTTGCAAGGTTTTTAGGTCTGTATACATGAAACATTTTCTTGTAGTGCTTTATAGTATTTTAATTTGTTCAATCTGGGTTATTGTTCTGAAAAAATCAGTAAGATAAGCTATAATGAAAATTGATCCCCTTTTTACGGATCATTAATTGCCTCTTATTGCAACTGCTGGTTAGATCCAAAGGTTCTTTCAACTGTGTTGTGGTGAAATAAAGTGTGAGCTATATTTGTGGGAGTAGGATGATGGCATTTAGCATTTCATTCTGTGGCACCATTTCTAAAGAACATTTTAGTAAATCTAACATCACTGATTCTAAACCAACTAATTGACTGTCATTCTACTAATGTTTCTTTCAATTTTATAATGTGCATAAGATTGATACTACCTCATTTTGTTCTAATTTATTTATGTGTATAATTGCAGGTTATGAAGACATCATCTATCCACTAATTTATCTTTTCCTGGTGACAAGTTCCAAAAAAAAGAAAAACTTTGATTACATATGCTGAAAAATTTTAATAAATAAAAAAAGTGTTTTGATATGTAAATTTCTAGTGAAAAAAAATCTTTGATTCTGTTAAGTAGCTCACCAGCTACTTAAGACAAATAGACTATTTTTTAATGTATCAACTTTTTAAGATAAGTTGATGTTTTTTGACATTGTGGATACAGTTATCTTAAAAATGAAGTGTAATTATTATTCTTGCCATTAAAAATGACATGATAATAATATATCTCCTTCAATAATAAAAAGTAGATTGATATATTAGTTAAGCAGATAATATAAATTATATGAGAAATATAAAAGTAAAATTATTATGGGCACATGAAAATGTTCAGAAATGTGAATTATACAAATGTGGCTAAGGTTGCTCCAGTTTTGTTTTTATACCTTTTAACAGTCAGAAACTTAAAAGAAAATCTTAATAGTTACACAAATTACTGCATTCATAAGATAGAAACCTTCCTACTCAAAAGAAAAATATCTCTCATAGAAAAGGCAAAATAATTTCTTTTCAACTTTCTTCCACTAAAAGTACTTTTTGATTAAATGAACAGTCTACTCAATAATATTAAATAAGATAAAATATGTTTCATAGGACTATTTGTAGAGGATAATTTTCAGGTTGTTTTTAGATTATTTCTAGAAAGTGGTCAACAAACTAGCAGTCATAATAGCTGTGATTAAATTTTTATTTCCCATATAATGAATTATATATATTGGAACAATTTTCTAGAAATTAATTTCATACAACATATTCTATGTGATGTAAATGAATGAAAAGAAAAGAATAAACATGTATGCTTTTTAGCTATATATTAAACATGTAAATCTAACCTCCATGACATCAAAGCTGTTAAATATTTTTCAGTTGGGAGTTCTGAAAAGGCTGAACCAGTTGAGGCTTTTTATACACAACTTTGACTAAGTTTAGACTCAAAACTACTCTATTTTTTCTTGTTATTATGTAAGACTCTTGGAAAAGTCTTCAAATCTGGCCTGAGATCTTAACTAGACTATGTGAAATTGTTTCTCTTTGCAGAAAGATATATGACTATTAGACAATAACCATTGTTCTTAAAATTTGCTAAATGCTGGTGTCTCAGTATAAAACATAGCCTAGATTTATCTTTATAATGGAGAAAAAAGAAATATATTCAAATCTTTGCTTGAAGTTTCCTTGAAAAGTATTCAATTTCTCACAATTTGCATATGTTTTCTTCACTTATAAATTAGGAGCAAACCAAAATGACATTTTTCTTTTATATCTAAAGAATGTGAGAGAAAATTTGCCCGGATTTCATAATTAGCCCATAATTTTGTTTTGCCGAAAGTAAGTAAAGGGATTATAAATATCGTGTGGTACTCTCAATGGGGTGTTGCCTTTAAATATCCGGTATTTAACAATAAAAGTTCCAGGGTTCATTATTATTATAGTGATCAGATGTCCCTTCCTGCATTCAGAGGACTGGATAAAGTGTGAGAATAGATAGTATCTGACGATGCATTTAATATAAAAAGTAACTGAAGTGGTCTCTGACTTAGTATGTCAGGGAATTTCTAGCTTAATGTCATAAAAATAATCCAAATATAGTTTATCAACAGAGCTAAAGAATTCTTAATTTTAACAGACCATAGAGTTACTATAAAGCTCTCTGTGTTAGCATCTTTTTGCTTAAAGTAGCTTTGAGTTGCCTTTCAATTAGAATCATTAGTATACATAAGGTTATACTTTTCAGTACTTCAATAGAAGACCAAGAAATATCCATCAGTCAGAGAATATTGAACAAACCATGATACATTCACATAATGGGGTACTAGGCAACTCTGAAAAGAAAGTACGTTTTTATATATAATCTATAAAGTCTTTGTTAAGAGAGTTATAATTAAAAAGGCTTATAAAGCATATATAATATGCTACTACTTATCAAAGGATGGGAAATATATGTGTATATATATTAAGTTATATATATGTACATATATACATACACACACACACACACACATATATGTATACACATAATGTTGTACATAAATTGAAGGGTGAACCAAGCAATTCTTAAAAAATGATTACACATGAGGGAAGAAACTGAAGCGTAGTTTGGAAACTATCAGGATAGAAACTGAACTTCTTTAGGCTTATCTTGTTCAGTACATTTGGTTTTGAACCATGTAAATATTTTATATATAAAATCAATATTATTTAAAAATATAATATTTAAAAACATTAAAAGAATGAAACAAAATATTGGTATATTGAATGCTTGCATAACACATGGTGAAGATATTTGTTTTTCGGAGAAGTTAAAATACAATAATTTGAATGTAACTCCCTAGTACATTATACCTTAAAGGGGGAAAATGACAAAAATATCTTAAATTATTATATAATTTTGGTGATAGTATAGCTATCAGTATTCTGAGACTGTCTTGGGTTTATTGTGAGTTAATGTAAATTAACTATGTTAATGTCACAGCCAGGTGGGATTTTCTGTGTATAAAGGAGTTACAGATACAAGATCAATGAGGACAAGTAAAAACCTATATTTCTGAATGTATGAGAATAAGTATATGCTATATATTATCTTTCATAAACCAAAGATATTTCATTTCTCTATCTCTTGAAAAGACCAACCCCATAGCAATGAGCATCCCTAACACCTAGATTGTATTCTCTAAATGCCATTGCCCCCCTCTGAATCACCCCTCAAAAGCCTTGCCCCTCCTCCTCCAAAAAAATTAAGGGAAATGGAATCAGGGTTCTTTAGAGAAATTGGCTAATATCATATCTGGGGCAGGACATGTTTAAAAGGCACATGGAATATCTTGCCAAACTAGAATGCAAGTAGGCTGTAAAAAATTACAATGTTCTTGTTGAAAGAACAGAAGAGATAGCAAGAAGAATCAACCATTGGCAAAAGATGAGAAAATTTGAGCTTCAAAAAGAATAACTGTAATGAATTGAAACATATCCAATATTTCAAATCCATGAGTTTATAAGTCACTTTTGTGGTTGCTAAGGAAGCAACTCAACATTTTAAAAACTAGCAAATAAAGAGAAACATGTTCATATTTGAGTACAAATCATGAGAGAGTGATAATGATTCAGAAAAGATGCATCATGCTCTTATTTCACTGGTACAAAATACATGAGATTTTAGCATCTTGAAATTCAACAACCTGTATTTTTAATTACTATGAATTGTTTATGTATAAGACAAAATAGTATGTGATTGGTTAATATTTTGAGATATCAATTTATGCTTTCTTTTCTTTGTAATTTCCCTGTTTCCTTCTGTATTCAGAGAAAATCATATGTACTGATTTTTTTTCCTGCTTCTCCTTTGTACATCTCATACCATTTCCTCTATTGCCTTCATAAACATTGAGGATCTAGACTTGTCTACTCTCAATTCTCAAGTTTTTGTATATGACCATTCACTTCTTATCCCAAAGGATAAGACCCAGGCCTTAATTAAGCATGTTTAACCAAGAGTACTAACTGATATGTCAATATTCTGCTAGTGTAAGTAAGCATAAAAAAGAGAAGCCTTGAACAAATATTATGGTTTTGTTCAGGATATAAAAATTAGATTCCATTTCACAGTTAAAATAACAACAACAGAAAAATATATCTTACTTTCCTGATGTATGAAACACTGGATATATCAATATGCATGTTAGAGTTTATATCAGTATATCCACTTTAGAGAGCAAATTGGCATCTAAGGAATATGAAAATACAATTATATATAGTACTGTGTTTTACTTCTAAGTATATAACTCAGAAATAATTTTGTATGTGTGCATAAGAAAACACATGCATTATGTCATTGATTTTTTATAACATTCTTAAGTAAACATCCTTCATCAGAAGAATAAATATATCATACTATATTCATACACCGGACTAATAGTAGATTAGTATTAATTGTACATAATATATGCTATTCTGTGTAACAGTCACCAAACCTCACTGGTTTACAAAAAAAAATAGTTATGTCTTACAGAGGCTACCATTCAGCAAATACAGGTATAATTTTGGGAAATATATGTATATATGCTTATATACATATGCTCCATGTGGCTTCTCTTTCCAGTAAACTGGTTAAAAGTGGGCTCTTACCTGGCAGATGCAGAAATTTGCAGTCCTTCTGCAAGGAAATAGAATACATCAGTTCTGTTTAGAGACTGCTAGTCAAAGCAAGACACGTGTACGTTCCAAAGTCAATGAGGTGAGAGAGTGTATTTCTCTCACAGGGAAAAAAAGTAAATAATTTTAAACAGTATAATCTAAATAGCAGAGAAATGAATGGTATATGGATTATCACGAATGACAGAAATAAGCAATTTACCCAAGGAAAAGTAGAGCATAAAAAAATTAAAATACATAAAATAAAACACCACTCTATCATGTACATGTACTATATAGTATAGAAATAAAACTTAGAAAAGACTGATAAACACGTTAAGCATAGAAATTACCTCTAGGAAAAAGAAGATGGTAGCAGAGTCATTGATACTCAAAGGGCTTCAGCTATATTTATAAGGTTTTTATGTCTTAAGCTGTATAATGCATATGAGAGTTTTATTTTGTATAATTTTAGATGGTTGCAATATTTCATAATATTTTTAAGAAGGGCACACATTATTAGAAAGTTATTCTTTTGAACTAAGACTGAGAAGAGACAGAGCAAGAAATCAGTGGGTCACAAGGACAGAAGGGAACTACAACTTGCTTCAAGCAGTATTTCCAGGGCAGGCAAAGGTGGGGAGAGAAATAGCTTTATGGAGAATCAGGGTAATCAGAGCAACAAGTAACCAACAAAAATTCCGTGCTTCACAGTTTGCACACAAACTGCAGAGAGCCAGTTCTTTCTGAGGATCTTACAGACTTGAGTAATGAGTATCCCAACGTGATCCCTGAGAATCAAAGACTAGGGACTTGACGCAGATGCCTGATGCATCTGAGATGCGCCAGTACTGCATAATTCTTTCATTACTTATTCAACAAATATACATCAAACATCTACTCTATGGAGGAATAGGGGTAGGGAGACAGATAATGTATAAATAAAATGTACCATGTGAGATGATTCTAAGTACTATAGAGAACCCTAGATCAGGGAGGTGGCTGTAGGGAATATGGAAGGTTTGCAATTTTAGACACTAAGGCCTCATAGAGAAGCTGGCATTTGAGCAAACACAGTGAAGGAGGTGAGGGCCCAGGATATATGGAACTGTGAGGGAGAAACGTACTGAGGGAGCAGAAAACACAAATGCCCCAGATGAGAGGGGGTGGTGTGTGGTTTGTTCATGGAACTACTAGAAGGCCTCTATGGCTAAAGCAGAGTGAGCAGGACCTTACAGGACAGAGTGAGAATCAGGGAAGAACTGGGGCCTAGTTTTACAAATTATGCAACGGAACAGTGATTCAAAGACTGAATTGATTTATACAAAACAAAATTATAGTTCATTTACAGCTAAGTTTGAGGACCAGAAATCACAGTGATTAGTTATAAAAGATAAGGCTTACGTTGTATGTCTGGACTCATCCATGTGCCCCTCATTATAACCATTGGTAGGAAAGCAAATTGTACTTCAGCCAGAGCCTTTAAGGCAGGAGGAGGATACTCCTTACTTGAGAACTTTGTAGAAAGCTTTAAAAAGTGCACTAATTTTAAAAGTCTATCAAAAGAATTTTAATTTTTTAAGGTATTAATACAGAATATGGGGATATGTATCTAATGGACAATTAATTTTGTGAAATGTTAACTTAAATATAATTAAATAGTTATGCTTACTCTCATTTTTAATATGGTAATATCCATAGCCATTCAAAAAGTAGATTTGAATAAATAACTTTTTAAAAGACACTTAGCATCTTACTGAAAGCTAATTTCTATCAGTAATTCAATCTGTGAAATAGGTAAAAGAATGTTGGAGGAACTTTACCTCACAGAGATACATATTCTTCATATTTTAATCTATTTAATTCCTGTCTTCTAATGGAAAGCATTTTAAATATTTACTGATGACAGCTTGCCTACAGAGAGGTATGCATATCAATAAATTTTACAAAAAAACAACATAAAACAAATAAACAATGGAACCCAGAACAAGAAACTAAATATTTCTAGCATTCAATAAGCCCCTTGTGCTCTTTTATCATTATAATCCCCCTTGCCACCCTAGGTAACCACCATACCATTATCTTCACTGAAACTACAGATATGTTTTGCCCAATTTTGAGTTTTATCTAAATAGAATCGTACTATATGTATGTCTGGCTTCTTTTGCTCTCCATTATGTTTGTAAGATTCATCTGCATTATAGCTCATTCCCCTTTCTACGTAGTATTTATTATTGTGAATACCGAAATGTATTTACTCATACTGCAGTTCAAGAGCATTTGGATGTTTTAAGATATAATGAATAGTACTACTGTAACTTTCTAGGATATATTTTTTGGTGAACATATATGTATATACATTTGTTTGGAGTATATGCTTTAACATAGTTATGCCCATGTTCAGCTTTCATAAATAGTACCAAATAGCTTTTCAAAGTGATTACATCACTTTATTCATCAGCTATATATGAGAATTACATTTGTTTCATGTGAAAATATTGTATTATCTCTTATTACTAGTGGAGTTGGGCACATTTTTGTGCATTCATTTGCTATTTGAATAGCCTCTGTGTGAATTGCTTGTTCCTGATTTTGTTCCCTTTTTCCCTCTTTATCGCAGTTTTTCAATTTATAACTGACTTTAAGAGCTCTTTTTATATATACAGGATTTAAGTCCTTAGACTATAAGTATTGCAGATACCTCTTCTCATATTGTGGTTCACCTTTTTATTCACTTAATAATGTGTTTTGAGGAAAATATATTACTAATCTTAATGTAACCAAATTTATTTTTTTTAATATATAGTTAATCTTTTCTGTAACATCGTTGACAAACCTTTTCTCATGCCAAAGTCGTAAAGTTGTTCATCTATTTTTTTCCTAAACTTTATAGTTTGATGTTTCATATTTACATCTGTCAGCTATCTGAAATATATTTTTGGGGAATGGTGTAAGAGAGGAAACAAAATATAGTTTCTTTTTAAGGATATCTAATTAAACTAGATACATTTATTTAAAAGTTTCTATTTTTCTCCACAGTATTCTAGTATAGCCTTTTTCATATATCAGATGGCTCCACATTTTTAAATTTGTTTTTGGATTTTGTCCTACTTTGTCTCTATTTTGTCCTGATATCTGGTAATGTAAATCACCCAGTTTTGTTTTTCTTTATGGCAGTTATGAATATTCTTGACCATTGTTATTTTATATATAAGTCTTAGAAACTGCTCATTAATCATCTGCCCTTCCCAATTGTTGAGATTTAAATTGAAATTTTATTGAAAGTATAAATTGGTTTAGAAAGCTCAGAAATTTTTATAGCATTAAAACTTATATAAACATAATATATCTATTTAAAATACAAGTCTTTGAATTTCGAAATTGTTTTGTGGTTTTCAGGTTCTTGCATAAACTTTGTGATATGTATCTAGGTATTTAATGTATTCTAAAGATGTTTAAAATAATGTTGACTTTTTGACAAATTAATTTTGTAATTATTATTAGAAGCAGAAATATAATCAATTTGTATATTCATTGCGATTTTATCCAAAAACCTTGCTAAATTCATTATTGACATTTAATATTTGTTTGAAGATTTTTTAGATTTTCTAATTATACAATTCTGCTATCCACAAATAATGACAGTTTTAGTACTTTCTTTACAGTTTTTATAAATTGAAACAACTTTTTCTTGCCTTATTACACTGTCTTGGCTCTCCAGTATAGTATTAAAATAGTGATAATGAACAACTTTGATTATATTCTGATCTGAGGGAAAATATTTTAATATTTTATCATTTAATATGATAAAATTATAGGTTTTAATATGATAATATGATAAAACTATAGGTTTTTGTGCCAATTTTCATGACATTAAGAAAGTTTCATTGTTATTGGTCTCTAAAGAGTCTTTATCATAAATGGATGTTAAGTTTTATATTTTTTTCCTGTATCCATGGAAATGATCATATGATATCAGTTATGTTTTCATTAGTGTGGTGATTGCATTATAGTAATTAATTTTTAAATATTAAATTAACATGCTAAGATATGTATATTTATATCCTCAAGAGTGATTTTTTTGCTAATTTTTATTTCTTGTATGTGCCTGTTATTGGGCTATATATCATTGTAAAGGCAACCTCATAAAATGTTTGGGAAAGTGCCTTCTGTTTTTTCCTTGAAGATTTCATTTAAAACTAGTACTTTTCATTGTTAAATATGTTTGCAGGAAATTTATTAGATATTAGTAGCCTCAATTTCTTTAAAACATATCTGATTTTGCAGATATCATATTTTATGTATGTCAATATAAAACTGTGTTTTTATAGATTTCCCTCATTGCATTAAAAATAAGTTTATTGACAAAGTGCTCTCTATTATCCCCATGTTGTTTTTTATAGCCATTATAGCCATTTTTATAGCCATTATAGCAATTCATCCTTCTAATTCACTTTGTCTCATTTCACTTCATTTCATTATTTTGTTATTGATATTATATGTTCATTTTTTTCATGATAAGTCCTTTTGAGAGTTTATCAGTCTTCATAATCTTGTTGGGGGTTTATCAATCTTATTAATCTCAAAGAATCAATACTTGTTGATTTCTCCTCTTGTCCTTTTCTATTTCATTAATTTCTGATCTGTCTGTTATTATTTTCTTCCTTCTACTTTCTTCATTGATTTTCTGTTGGTTTTCTAGATTCTTGAGATGAGAGGTCAGCTCTTAGATTTTCGGCCTTCCTTCGTTGCTAATATTTGTATTTAAGATGAAGAGTTTTCTCCATGCTATCTGTACCACATAATTTTAACATATGCCTCTTTTAATATATAATTTTCTTCAAAGTGTTTTCTAATATACGTTGTAATCTATTCTTTAACACATGGGTTAGATGGAAGTTTAATTCCCAGGCCACTGGAGATTTTCTAAATGTCATTTTTTTTTTTGTTGGTTTTCACATCTATCACGCTATTTTCAAACATCACTCCATGTATGATTTTAATTCTTATACCATTTTTGTAACTTATTTTATTGCCCAGATCTAGGCTTCTTTTTCACAATTAGAATCTAAAACTTATCCCAGTTTTCCTTATTTGTTTATACATTTCTGTTTCAGTATGTTGGAAAAGGTCATTCATTTGAATTGTAAAATGACAGGCTGCCCTTTCATAAAAGAAGCAATAGCCCTGCTTTAATGTTTTGGATGGTTCTATCTTTCTTGTTTGTTTGTTCTTCTTTCTAGTAATGACTTCCTCCACAGATGCTGATGACAAGTATGTTGATTAAATGAGGCCTATAAGCTGATCCTAGAACATCACACTAATTTTTTTTTATAATTGAATTTCTGTTATTAAATACTTGAAATTTGTGAAGAGTAAAAAATCTTTATTGGAATCTTTCAAATTAGCAGAAGATTGATATTTCTTTATTCTCTTCATATTTAAGTATTTCCATATTAATAATATCAAAGGGCCTAATTAAATATACTATTGAGCTATTATGTCTTCCCCCTAGTAAATTATTTTCCTTGCATATGGTCCAAAGTAGAACTATGTCACATAAAATTCTGTCCTTTAGTCAGTTGTGGCAAGATTATAATATTACCAATTATCTTTCTACTTTTAATTCTGATACTCTCTTTTTACATGGCCATTAACTCTAGAATCAATAAACAATAATATTCCCTTAATAACCACTGCAGTAAAATGTTTTGTAACATAGTAACAAAATGCTTCTGAGTGACACCAAAGTCCATTAGATTCATTTAATTACTGATCATTTATTTTCCAGAGCTGAGATATATTTTTACCCATTAGTCACATATAAGCATGGAAAGCTACTGAGATCTGGCCTTCAGACTGATTCGTGTTTGTTTGTTGTTTTTGTATATTGTTTTTTAATTAAATGAAATTGTCAGAACAGTCTTCATTTTAGCATCATTCCCCTCCTTGATATCATTTTTTTAATTCTATTTACAGTCAGCCCTTGCAGACATGTGAATGTGAAATCCTGCATAATTGTTTCCCCTATACAAGATAGTCAACAATAAAAGAAAAGTATCAGACTATGTTTTCTCAATGTCTCTATTTGAACAGATATTCATTGTGAAACCAAAGCTGTGTAACGATCTGATTAATTTGAGTTGATGGTTACAGTCAAACAAAGTGATTTTTTGATTTAACTAAATTATCTACTTGGTTCTTAGAATAGTTCTGTATTCATCACAAAATTATACATTCTCAGTTTTGCTATGTCTTTGTAACTTAAACAGTATACTATAGTGATAAAAGCTATATTTAAAATAGTCACAAATCCCCTTTATTAAATGAACAGATAAATGTTCTGAAAATAATTTGGACACATAAAATCTTATGTTTATTTTACAGTACTCTAGAATATTTAATTTAGTTGATGCCGACATAAATTTCCTTCTAAATGAATTTCGATTTGAACTTTTCTTCAATATAAAGGTAATTTTATTTATTTAATTGATTTATTAGTCTATGAATTTCAAGATCCAATTAAAATGTGTATTGTGATAAACATAAAAGTTGATAATTATAGGTTAAAATACATAAGTTAAAATTTGAAGCCAGATTATACTTGTTAAGAAAATTGAAATTGTTAGGAGATGGGAAAAAATGTCATAGATGATAGAGAATTTGTTCATTCCTCTTACGACCAAATCAAATTTGTGACAGAAACATGGAACAAGCAGAAAACAAAGTTTCCTGGGATCTAGATGAATAGAAGCACCGCAACTAAGGAGAGAAATAACTAATCAACCTGCAATGGAAGAAGGTAGGAGAGGGCAAAGACACAAAGCTGCCTGGTCCTAAGCAGTTGAGTGGGATAGAGGCTACAGCAGCAGCAGGGGCCATGTCTGTGAGCAGACTTTCGTGGTGACAGATCTGCTCCCTCTGAGCACTAGCGCCAGGTTGGCTGCATGGGTGTCACTGGGGACTTAAAAGGAGACACTGAGCTGTGAGAGCATTGGGCCAAGGTGAAGCTCTCTCCCAGACAGAAGTTCCAGAGGTATTCATTGTTCCTCTGTTGAGCCCTCCCTGCTCCCAGTACGTGGATGCAGCACCTCCATAGCTGAGATGTCATCAAACTGGCTAACAGAGGTTGCTCTTCCCAGAGAATTCCCTCAACTTGCTGTCCCACCTATGTCACATTTAGTTGTGCTCCGTGAGTCTGGTGCTCCTTGCTGAACAGTGCCGAGACTCACACTGGTGGCACCTGGCCTCAAATTCTGGTGTGGTTTCTTGAGGCAACTACAAGCACAGCATCTGTGGATTTTTTGCTGAATCTTAACAGGTGGCCCTGGTGGGGTACAGGCCAGCTAAACTTGGCCTGCAGCTGAACCCCTCTCATGACTATGCCACAGGGCACTTACTACACAAAGTCATGCTAATAAGACCGGGAGACTCAGGAGCTTTGCTTACTACATAGAAACAGACACCAAAGAAAGACAACCAAAATGGGAAGACAAAGAAGCAGAAACCATATGAGAGAACAGAACAGAGACCCAGGAATAATAGAGTCAAGCAATTTAACAGAGCAGAGTTCAAAACACTGGTTATAAAGAAGCTCAATGAATTTTGAGAAAGTGTAGATGAGTTCAGTGAGAACTTTAACAAAGAGATTAAAAACATAAAAATGGAAATGGAAATTATAAAAAGGAACCAGTCAGAAATGAAGAACACATTGTCTGAGATGAAGAGTATATTAGAGGGCATCAACTGAGTGGATAAAGAATAAGATTGAACCACAAATATAGAAGATGGGGAAGAAAACTCAATCAGAACAGCAAGAAAAAAGAAGTCAAGACTATAATAATAATTTAAGGAGCTTATGGGACACAATTAAATGTAAAAATATCCATGTCATAGGAGTACCTGAAGGAAAACAAGAAGTTGAAGAGCTATTTTAAGAATTAATGATGGAAAACTCCCACCACCTGGTGAAGGAAACAGACATATAACCCCAGGAATCTCAGAGAATCTCAAGAAAGAAGAACCCAAAGAGGCCCACACCAAAACACATCAAAATTAAAATGCTAAAGATTAAATACAGAGAGAATCTTAAAAGCAGCAAGAGAAAAACAGTTATCTACAAGGGAGCACCCATAAGACTGGCAGCTGATTTCTCAAAAGAAACTATGCAGGTCAGAAAGTCTTGGCACTAAATATTCAATGTGATGCAAACCCAGGATCTACAACCAATACCTTATCTAGCAAAGCTATCATTTAGAATCAAAGGACAAATAAAGAGCTTCTCAGACAAAAATAAGCTAAAGGAATTCATCAACACTAAGTTGATATTACAGAAAATGTTGGAGGGACTTTAGGAAAAAAAAGTTTCAAAACATGAATAAATAATGGTAATAACTACATTCCTATCAACAAGTACTTCAAATGGAAAAGAATTAAGTGCTCCAACCAAAAGGTAGAGTGGCTGAATGGGTAAGAAAATAAGCCCCCTACATATGCTGCCTATAAGAGACTGACTTCAGATTAAAAGACACACACAGACTAAAAGGAAGGGGATGGAAAAAAATATTGTCTTGATGGACCTAGAGGGTATTGCACTGAATGAAATAAATCAGAGAAAGACAAATATCGCATGATTTCACATACATGTAAAATCTAAAGAACAAAATAAACAACAACAATGAAAATGGAAATAAACCCATAGATACAGAGAATATTTTGAGAGCTACTAGATGGGAGAGGGGTTCTAGGTTTAGTGGGGTGATCACTTTATGAGTTATATAGATCTCTAATCACTATGCTATACACCTAAAACTAATATATTATTGTATGCCAACTATAATTGAAAAAGACTCATTGAATTGTATAATATAAATATGAACAACTTATTGTGTATTATATATTTCAATAAAGTCAGGAGGAAAAATGTAGCAAACTAACAAAACAAAAACACATTGATACAGATAGGAGAATGGTGGTTACCAGAGGGAAAGAAAAAGGTGGGGAGAGAGCAGAATCGGTAAAGGGAATCAAATATATGGTAACAGATGGAAACTAGATTTTTGGTAATGAGTATGCAATAGAGTATACAGATATCAAATTATAAAGCACATCTAAATTTATGTTATTAAACAATGTTATCTTAATTAAAATATAAATTAAAAAGAACAAAATAGAAATCTGATGAGCTTATTTATTTTGATATTAGGCAGATATTAAAGTAACTTTATAATAAGTTAAAAAATAGATAATGAATTATATTGGAACACTGTAACAAAATCTATTAAAAGCCATGTGTGAGTTTTCATCACAGCAAATATAGGCAGCATGCTGGTAATGTCTTCATGATCCCCATTTTATCATGCAAATGTTTCCATTAATTTGGATAAAAATAACGTTTCTTAGAATAATTTATGAGAACATTAATTTAATTTTTTAAAATAAGAGATGAAATAAAAATTATGTGATGCAAGTAAATTCTGTTAAAATTAAGTTCTATCTTTTTATCTGTTACATTTAGATTATTGTAGCAAAATATACATTGTCCTTAAAGTAATTGAACCTTTTCAAATAAAAAAAATTTAATTATTTTAGAAAATTATTTAGCATCTGATAGAGGAACAGTATGGCATTCATGAAATGTCTTTCGTGAAATGGTAGCAGAAAGCAGCAGAGTAAATATGTCAATACATTAAAAAGATAAGATTAACTGCTTAGAAACTTAGAGTGCAGAAACAAAATTAACATTTTATTTAAAGAGCAGAATTTATTTTGTAAAAAATTACCTAAGTAATGAGGAAGATAAATTTGAGATACTCCTCCAGTGAGCACATTCAAAAGACAAAGACAAAAACAACATAGTGAGAAATGTGAAAACCTTAGTTAAAATACTAAATATGAATTCTAAGTGCTCCTTTCTAATAAAACAGAATATAATAATAAAACATTTGCTTTGCTTAGGAGGGGTTCAAGAAATTCTGCATATTATCAGAGGCCTTCGGCTCTGTCTTTAGGCACATTGTGTCAAAAGTATTTAAGTATAAGGTTTAAAAAATTCTGCACACTTGGCTTTATTCTTTCAATTAATTTTTTAAATCATGCATATTATGTGATTCCATTTATATGAAATCTGGATATTCAGAATAGTTACTTTTATAAGATAGAATGAAGACTGGTGGTTGCCAGGGACAGAGAGGAGGGAGAATGGAGAGAAATGGGGTTTTGCTCTGGAAGGATGGTAATGTTTTATAATTATATGAAAACAAAGGCTGTACAACATTATGAATATACTAAATGCTAGGGAACTGTTCACTTTAAAATGACTACTTTTACGATATAAATTTCACCTCAATAAATTATTTTTTGAAAATATATATGCAAATATCACAAAACTATAAAAAATGCATGGGCTTTAGATACGGGTTTAGACAGATATGGGTTTGAGCCTTGTCTGTACTCTAAGCTAGCTGTGTGATCTTATTCATTTGTAAAACATGGGGTTGGGTAACAATAACAGTACCACCTCATAAGGTTGTTATTAGGCTGAAATAAAAGAATACATGTAAAAGTACTTGGCATCATGTCTGATACACAGTGAAAATCTAACAATTGGTAATTAGTGTTCTGATTGTTAATAATCATAATTTCATAGAGGCCCAAAGCCAGAAATTACCTCTGAGATTACTTTTTTTTCATATAAACTATTTTGAAATTTTATGGAACAAAATTTATAATTTTTCTCTTTTATTGTTTCTGGATTTTGAGTCTCTGTGGCTCTCCAATTTCATTATATTATATAGTCAAAATAAGTCTTATATTCATGTAGTAAATACGATTTTTAATTGATGGAAAATGTGTACATAAATAAAATGTTAATTTAGCCAGACGGTCTTTGCCAAGAATTTATAACAGAGAATTCCTTCTACTTTTTTTAGATGCCCTAAATTATTTCTGCTAATTTCCTTAATTCCCTCCTCCATTCTTTTCTTCCTCCCTTCTTTCTCTTTTCTTTTTTCACTTTTGTGTGTGATTTATAATTCTAATATAACAATATACTTTTCTGTGTAGTTGCAGAATCAATTTCATTGTTTTATAATCACTGTATAACGCAGTTGTAGTCACAATGCAAACATTTTGTGGATTTCAGAAGTCAAGGAAAAGTCTAAAACAGTGTAAACTATATCATTTTTTGGTCCCATATTTAATAGGAACCAGTAGACTTTCTTTACCATAGTAATAATCTTGGATTAATAAGAGAATGTTTTGGTACTACCCTTTGGGTCAATTTTCCTGATATAGGCTCAAAATAAACACAATTCAAGGAATGCTCATATAAACTCAATAGTTAATCTAATCATTTCTTCTGTTAGTAGGACAACTGTACTATAGAGAGATTTTGAAGTTTCTACTCAAAATAATCAAAAGATTATTTTGGAACATTGTTTAGAAAGACTCACATAATATAGATATTGTGATTTATTAGTCCAGAAAGTGACTTGTTTAAGCATTCTTCTGGACTTCTCAAAAAGGAATTAAGCTCTAGGCTAAAGCTACATGCGCAATAAATATTCTGTCACCTTAAGCTGAGACCAGGAAAACCCTTTTGCAGCTCTTCCTTAAATAGGTGGACCGACACCCTGATAGCCTGGGAAAGGAGTTCATCGTTCCACACAAACATCTCCAACTCTAATGCTCTAAGGGTGGTTTTGAGATCGTTCTTCACTTAGGTAAGATATAATTACTTTATATATGAGAGACTTAATTTAAACATTAAAGTGCAAAATCCCCTCAATCTCAAATTTCTTTGTGGTCTGACATGGACTTTGACACGAGTTCACAGAGACTGTCTAAATATTGTGAAGTAAGCACACTGAGAAGTAAATCAGCGTGCTTGATCCTGTGACTTAGCTTGTGAATATAAGATGTAAATCACATCTGTAAAGTATTTATTTCTAAATACACTTTTTGAAATTTTTCATTACAAAATCACCTTCCTGTTTAAATGGCAATATTTTTCTGGAGCTTAGACAATGTTTTCAGCCCAAAATTATTACCTTTGAAAGCTTATGCTACATGTGGACAGCAGATTAATTTATTTATAGGCATAACTAAATCAGAAGAATTTGAAAATTTTAGAAGTTCTGATACTTTGGGATAATTTTATTTTGTGGGAGTATCAGAAATAGTCCTCCCATGGTGACAAATATAGCAAATTTATAAACATGAATACTTAGTAATTAGAAAAACATGAAAAATTGATACATCGAATTTTTCACAGGTATGCTCTGGATTTCAAAGGATAATAAAGATTAAAGGATATAATATCAATGACATTTGGATTTATAGCCCTTATAATCTTTTTTTTTTGAGTTGCACTATTTTTAATATCAATTTATATCACTTTTCCTCATTCTTTTTTTCTCAACAGCTACTCTCAAACAAGTTACATGAACACAGTGAAAAATAAACTTGATTTACAACCTAAAATATTCCAGAATTTATTAGCTGTCTTATTTTAGGGATTATTAGAATCAACAGAAAATAGGATATTGTATTACTTTTCAATATTCACATTTACTGTCCTTTATCATCTATAAGATTGTGTAAAATCATGAAAGCTCAAAGGCTTCTTAGAGACTTTGCAGCATAGAAGCCCTTTATGTGTGACATTTTCTTCCTCTTTGATTATAAAGCAGGGTTAGTCTGGCTTCTACATCACATAGATTGAGGGTATTATATATGTTATGTTTAAAGCAACAGACTTCAGAGTACTCTACTCAATACTCCTTTTTTATCACGTATTTTTACTAGAAAATACATCTAAGTATTTGGACATTTATGAACTTTGTCAAAATAAATAGAATTCAGTTAATAAAAATGCTTTCAGCTTAAGTGTAAAAATAATGCCTCTTGTTTTGATTTTTTATAAGTAAACTTGACTACACTGTGAATTTTATTTTTTCTGTATAACAAAGAAATGTTCAAGCAGAATGACATGTCCAATGCACATATTTTTAGTTTTTTTCAAATCCAAATGTACATTTAAAAATACTTTAATAGAATAAAGTTAGAGTATCTCACAAATGCCTCTTTATAAAAACTTTTATTTATAAAAATAGTTGAAAGTTTCTGTTTCTCATTACAGTATTCACAATTGCTAACATAATTTGTATATTTATATATTTATATTGATTTTCTTCTATCAATAATTATTGGTTAAAATAATATTTTAAGGATCAAGAGTCTTAAAAACCTATAAAATATGTGTTCTGTACTTTTAAATATTTTTGAGTAGTAGTTTATACTACAACTATTTTAGATAGTTCCTATCATTTAAAAACAACTAAACTCATAAGAATAATTTAAAAAATCCTTTGGGGTTGATGTAGCTCTTATCGGTGTCATAAAAGTTGTAACTCAAGAAGGGTAAGAAACACTATTTGCAGAGTTTTATTAGGTGCTTCTAGCAATAGTTTTCAGATATTATACTATTTAATTTACAAAAAAATCATATAACCAAAATATCAAATGTAATACATTTTAGAAAATAACATAGAAAATGGGAAATGCACAATGTGTCTTCATGTTAACTAAGGCATTTATGCAAAGAAATAGAAGATTAGCAAGTGATCCTCGATGGCATTAACTCGATGGATTTTTCATGGTCTGAGTCTCTCACTCCCTCATTCTGTATGATCCCAAAATTGATTTTGTCAGTATACCTAAGGATATAGATTTATATAGAATATAAACAGGAGAAATAGAAATGTAACATTGTCCATGTATTTTGCAGTAGTAGTATTATCTTTTAAGCACTTAAAAGAGTGCTTAAGAAAGCGTTCAGCCTGCAATTTATTGTTGACTAAAGACTAGCATGTTATTGGAGAAGATCAGAGTTATCTATGTTTATGAATGCTAAAATAGCTTGTTCATTAAGTGAATGAAAAGACCATAAATTAAGTGTCTGGCTTAATGCACACTTATATAAATTAAAAAGTAGGTTTCATTTAATAGTTTATATTGGCATTACTTAAGACATAGTCATTTGTAAATATTCCTAATTGCCTAAGGTGTAACATTGTGAGAAAAAAATGTGAACGATAAAATAGGAAATAATGGCCTCTTTATTTCAGTCCTAGCTCTGACGTTGGATATCCTTTTAAACTTTTGAATAATCATTTATTGGCCTTGAGTTACTTATCCATAAAATGAGTATTAGACTGAAAAAAAAATTCCTTCAGCAACTATTATATGTAAAGTTCTGTGTAAGTCACTTGCATTTCTAGGAATCAATCTATGATTCTAAATATAGCATGAGTTCATATGCATCCTAGGTTTATAGCTGGAAGGACCTTAGAGATGGCCTAAAGATGGAGGTAAACATTTTGTTCATAAACACTATTAATGAGATCTATTGAGAACAATAAATAGAAAACACATTAAATTACATTCCCATTTTGCATAATTATAACTAATTATAGTTATTAGACTAATTATCTTAGTCATCAAGAACAATGTAATTGTTATAAAGGTTAAGAAACATAACAAATTGATATCATTCTATTATGCTTCTTTCATAACTCCCTGGATATCCATTTTCAATTTTCTTTGTGGACTCTTTTATTTTTTTCCACTCACCCTTTAAATTAGGAGGAGCTCCTCCCCCAATTTCCCTAATGCAACGTTTTTGGTCTTTTCAACTTCTAATATTCCAGATTCCATTTAAATTATCCAATGAATTAAATTATCCCACGAAAGCTTAATTACCAGGTAAATAGTGACCATTTCTAAATCTATATCTCAATCTTAAACCTTTGGATATCTCCTTTTGGACTTCCCCCAGGAAACTCTAGTACAATATGTCCAAAACAGTAACACTCTGCTACCATATTTTTATGTAGTATTCCAATACTTTTCATATTATTCTGTTATAAAGAAATATTTCTAAAAACTTAATTTAAAATATTAACAGTGATTTTACATGATTAACAATTTTCAGAATAATAAAGTACTTAGTATAGGCATGATAGTGAAACCAAAGTTCACATGTGACTTTAAAGGGAATTAAACTGGTGCTGGGAAAACTGAAAAGCCACCTGCAAAAGAATGAAACTAGATTGCTGTCTACCACTACACTCCGAAATTAACTCAAAATGGATTAAGGACCTGAATATAAGATCTAAAATAATAAATTGCATAGAAGAAAATATAGGAACTAAACTCAAGGACCTTAGACTTAAAGAAGATTTTATGAATTTGACCTCAAAGGCAAGGGAAGTAAAAGCAAAAATAAATACATGGGACTATATCAAACTAAAAAGCTTCTGCACAACACAAAAAAAGTCAACAGGGTAAAGAGACAACCATTCAAATGGGAAAATATATTTGCATGTAACACCTCTACTAGGGGTCTAATATCCAAAACACACAAAAAAACTCATACAACTCAATAACAACAACAAAAAAGTCAGTTTTAAAATGGGCAGAGGACCTGAACAGACACTTCTCCTTAGAGGACATACAAATGACCTACAAACATATGAAAAGATGCTCAACATCGCTAGCTAGTAGGGAAATGCAAATCAAAACCACAATGAGATACCATCTCACATCTGTTAGAACAGCTGTTATCAACTGGACAGATAATAACAAGCGTTGGAGAGGATGTGGAGTAAAAGGAACCCTAATACACTGTTGATGGGACTGCAAATTGATACAGCCACTATGGAAAACAGTATAGAGGTTCCTCAAAAAACTAAGAATTTATCTACCATATGATCTAGCAATCCCCTACTGGGTATTTACTCAAATAATTGAAAACATATACATGAAAAGATATTTGCACACCGATTTTCATATCAGCATTATTCACGGTAGCCAGGACATGGAAGCAACCGAAGTATCCTATGATAGATGATTGAGTAAAGAAGTTGTGGTACATATATGCAATGTACCACTCAGCCATAAGAAGAGATGAAACAGTGACATTTGCAACAACGTGGATGGACTTTGAGATAATCATGCTAAGTGAAATAAGCCAGGCAGAAAAAGTTGAAAATCACATGTTATTATTTATATATGGGATATAAACCTAAAAGAAACAAACAAACAGGACAAACAAACAGAGACTCATGGACATGGACAATAGATTAGTGGTTACCAGAGGGTAAGGAGGTAGATGGGGTCAAAAGGGGTCAAATATGTATTGACAGAAAGAAATCTAACTTTTGATGGTGAACATACAACGCAAAATATATATGACTTCCTGTTGAATTGTACACTTGAAACTTACTGGATTTCATTAACTAAATTCACCATAAAACAAAACAAAAAACAAAACAAAACAAAACAAAAAACCAAGAATAGGTCATGGATAAAAAACATAAAATAGAAATAAAGGCAATTAACTAAATGACTACATCCAAAATTTACTTATCTATAGTCTTCAAAACAAAAAGTTTGGAAGTCTCTTTGAAAAACTTCCATATCACAAATTTACAAATATTTTAAATTACATACATATAAAGGAATTAATGAAATGAAGTATGTAAAAACATTCTAGGTAAAGGCTAACCATAATGTAGATGTTTAATAAAAATTGGCTAAAGAAGCAACTAGTATCTATAGGACAATAAAATATATGTGAGCAAGTGCAAGCTAGGCATTCTAGAGGTTAACTAGCTTACTCATTTACGTTTAATTTTTTAGGAACATTCGGCACTTTCTGCTTTGTAATTCAGCAGATTTGAAGAATATAAGCTCATTTATCTTAGAGCTTGAAGACCAACTTGAGATTCCTCCTGCTTATTCCTTGAACAGTTACCAGGTTCTTTAAGACATACATTACATTTCACAACCTTCTCTCTCTTTACATTACAATCTCCATTTATTTCAAAAATATCTATCATTGTGGAATTCTCAGTGAGTTCTTTCTTTTTCTCAGAGTCATAAGTATGAACAATTTAGTTTTGCCTCTCAGTCTGAAAAATACACAATTTTATATTTATATAAAACCCTTTTCAGAATGTTCTATTGAAAAATAAATTTAAAAAATCAATTGACAGATCAATAAGTTGCTAAAATATCATTGGTTAAAAAGATTCACTGCATAAATTACATTACTTTTCATTAATTTTAGTAAAAGAATTAGTAAAGTTTATGCTCTATTCTCCAACTGTGCTGGGTAAAGATTTCATTTTATTGATAACTCTAGGGTTCTGATAACTTTCCAACTAGGTATAAAGATTAAGAAGTCCAGATGTCAAAATTACAATTTAAAATAAGAAGTTTTACTGTCTAATTAGTAGTAGATTTTGGAGACAAACTTGGCAGGTTATTAATATTTATTAAAGTGTATTTTGAGCTGGCTTCTATGATGGCAGCCTTTTCATCTCATTGTTTTCTTCCCACAACTGAGCTATTTTGATTTCCATATTAAATGTGGGTAAATTGATGGGCACAAAGATGAAATTATTTGCTCATGGTTCTAAAAATCATATGAAATAGAAAGCCTCAATTATTGGTCTGTATAGCCCACAGATCTTTCACAATATAATTTTGATAATTAAGTATGTAATCCAAAAATTTTCACATTACAATAATAATTTTCCAGAGTAATAGATGTAAAATCAATTAGAATAATTTTTTTTTTTTTTTTTTTTTAGGTGAGGCAACCCTTGGTTGACCTCATAGATTGCAAGGACCTTGTCAGCTTACAATTCCTTATTTATTTTATTTTTTTACACCTACAGCACCTGATCTTCCTAGGTGTTCTCCCATCCAAGTACTAACCAAGCTCAACCCTGCTTAGCTTCCAAGATCAGATGGGATCTAGCTTGTTCAGGGTGGCATGGATGTAGACAAAATAATTTAAATAATGTGAAATGCTTCAGATAAACTAGTTGTGATACTGTTTTGTTTTGTTTTTTTTAATGGATTATTTTCTGGGCAGTTTTAAGTTCACAGCAGCACTGAGCAGAAGATACAGAGGTCTCTCATATACCTCCTGCCTCCACACATGTATAACTAACTTTGGGCATCCTCAGCATCCACCACCAGATTAGTATGTTTGTTAGATCTGAATCTGCACTGACACATCATAATCAACCAATGTCTCTAGTTTACATTAAGGTTCACTCTTGGTATTGTATGTTCTATCGGTTTGGAAAAACATATAATGACATGTATCCACCATTATAGTACTCACAAAGTAGTTTCACAGTCCTAAAAATTCTCTATACTGCACCTATTCATTCCTCCCACTTACCCTGACAACCACTTATCTTTTCACTGTCTCCATAGTTTTGACTTTCCCAGAATGTCATATACTTGAAATTATATAGTATGTAGCATTTTCAGATTGGTTTCTTTCATTTAGTCATATGCATTTAATTTTCCTCCTTGTCTACATGGCTTGATAGCTCATTTTCTTTTTTAGTGCTGAATAATATTCCGTTGTCTGGATGTACCATAGTTTATCCATTCACATACTGAAGGACATCTTGGTTGCTTCCAAGTTTTGGCAGTTATGAATAAAGCTGCTATAAACATCTGTGTACAGGTTTTTGTGTGGGCATTAGTTTTCAAATCCTTTGGTAAATACTAAGGAGCAAATTTATGGATCTTATGGTAAGAATATGTTTATTTTTTTAAAAAAATCTGCCAAATTGTCTTCCAAAGTGGCTATACAATTTTACATCCCAACCAGTAATGAATAAGAGCTCCTGTTGTACCACATCCTTGCCAGCAATTGGTATTGTCTATGTTCTGGATTTTGGCCATTCTGATAGATGTGTAATAGTCTCTCATTGTTATAATTTTCATTTCTCTAATGATATATGTAAAGCATCTTTTCATATGCTTATTTGTCTTCTGTGTATCTTCTTTGGTGAGTTCTCTGTTAAGGTCTGTGGTCCATTTTTTTTTTTTTATCAGACTGTTTGCTTTCTTATTGAGTTGAGAAAGCTCTTTTAATATATTTGGACAAGAGTCCTTTATCAGACGTGTCTTTTGAAATTACTTTCTCCCAGTCTGTGGCTTGAATATTCATTTTCTTGACCATGAGCAACATAAAAGAAAGTTGTCCTTTCTTTTTCTTACCTTAGTCCCTGTCTCAGTATAGCTGATTTTCCTGTTTAATTAGAGGTTGCTGTTTTAGAATGATAATAAAATATAATCCAAGTAGATAAAATTTAACCCTATTTATAGTTATGTACTGCTACATCTTGTCAACTCTTTTGACTTCCCAGTGCATCAAATATTGTGTTGCTCAACATTCTGCTATTTCATACTTTATCAGAGAGGTATTAATTAGAATAGTTCACAAATGATTTTACACTGTATAAAATAAATAGCCTAATATGAACTGATATGCATGTAAGAAGGGGGAAAAATGATAGAAAGTAAGAGATATGTCAAGAGAGTCAAAGAAAAAGAGAAAAAAATTACCATTTCATTAGACAGTAGTGACAGAAAACACTGCTTTGTTAGCAAATTTAAGGTTGGTTTTGTTGTTTTGTTTTGTTTTGCAAATTGAAGGTTTTTATCTTCTAAGGTTCTTTCAGGGCTTGGCGGTGGTATGAGTGGTAGCTTATAAGACCTGAGCATGTTCATGCTGTTAGCTAAATATAATAGCAATGAAGAGAATATCATTCCTAATTTGGTCTATTGCTAGTTAACCAGTAATATACATCTCTCCAAAATGAGATTTCCTAATTCATGGTTAGCTATCACTTTCAAGAAAAATAATTTTTCAAAAGGAAACACCCTTGCAAAATGGAAAACAGCTAAATGTTATCTGTAGAAACAGGATAGCAATCTCTATTGAAATACACCTGCCAATTTTAGATCTTGAAAGATGCTTTTTTGAAATATCACTGTCATACTTTCATATTATCTATTATTTTGATTTTTTTCTACTTTAGCATTTAAGATATAAGATTACAACCAAATAGAATGGAAAAAAAAGAAATTATTTTTAAAAAATGTCCACAAATACAGAGAATTAAAATAATTCAAATAATGCATACATCCAACATCAAGCCCCTCCAATATTTTGCTTTATGTGAAATATATGGATTAGTAGATTTAACAAATTTTCTTTTTATTCAACTTTTCATATATCACAATACAAAGTAACAAAATAAAATCAAACTGTGAACATGCATATTTAAAATTTGCAAATTATTTAATGAGAAACAATAGTAATGTTATATGAAATTATTAAATATGGTAGTAATATTTTATTATAATAAAATATACATAATATAAAATTTAACATTTTAACTATTTTAAGCATATAGTTAGTGTCATTAAGTACATTCACGTTGTTGTACAATCTTTGCTACCATTCGGTACTAATATTCATACGCATGTAACAGAAGAACTTTGTTAAATATTTTGATAATACATTGAAATCAGGCTTGATGCAATGTGACTTATATCTCTTAATAAATAACTCACAAATCATGTTCCTAATGGGCTTATTTAAGCACATCAATTGTCTTTATTATGCTTGTGGAAAAAATATTGGTCTTAAAATTAGAAAAGTTAGTATACAGATCTAATTCTACCCTGTATGAGTAGTAACTTGGGTGCAGTAACTAGAAATCAAGGAAAATTAATGATCCAAATCTGTCTGATTGCTACCTATTATTCTATTCAACCAAACACATGCAGCTAAATCACATTGTCATACCTCTCACATTCTGAGATATTCCCTCTTTTACTTTATAGTTACACTTAGACAAAGGCCAGAAGAAAGGTAAACAATTTAGGAAAAGCAAAAACAAACAAATATAAATAAAATAATTGTCTCTATTCTACCACCATAATTATGTACCATGATTTACTTTGTAGTATTTAAATAAAGACATTATGTTAGAACAAAATAGTTTATACTAAGTCTTCCAGTGCTAAAGTGTATAGTAGAAATGAATGCCCTTAACTTGTTTTAGAATATTTGTCTTTAAATCAAGCAAATATGTAGCCCCTAGGAATCATCCACAAAACAAGCTAACTTAACTATAAAGTGGCTCAACTTTGATCAAAAATACTAATCAAATTCCCTCAAATACTATAAAACTAAAATGTAATTAGATTCCTTTCATTTAATATGTGAATGCCATTGAATATATTTATTTATGTTTTATAAAAAATGCTAATGACACAACTTTAAGCTTTTGTGAAATTAATTGAAGATATGTTGAGAATGATGTTGTTTTCCTTTATAAATCTTATTTCTTTACTAATTAAGCTTTATTCCTCTGATCACAAGCATTTGTCACTTTCCTGAAGCTTCTGAAATAATAATTTATATCCTATATGTACCGTAGAAATATTTTATCACTATTTTACATATTTGAATTAGATTCTCACCTACATCTACTATTTGTTATCAACTGTAATAGGTAATTTTTTATTACGAAAAACATATATTCTCATAGCTATAAGCATATTTACTGAATATCCTTGATTTATCACAAAGCCATAGATTAATCTCCAGGTTTAAAGGTTTAGTAAAGCATAAAACAATAGTGGTGTTAGAATTCTGAACCTGGAATCTTTTAAATATTTATTTCTTAGGCATAAATGTTATAAAAATATTAAAATATTTCCTTCTTACAATTTCAAATTTATATTGACCAATATCATTTTTAAATTTTATAATAAGCAAATGGATCAGTTTATCGTACTTATTGTTTCACATGTTTACCAGTAACATTTACTGAGAAAATAGTATGTATATATGTTTTACTAATTTTATTGTGTAAATTACTTTATTTCTTCCCCACAGATTTCTTTGGCGGTAGGTACTAAGACCATCTCCATTTTACAGATGAGGAAATTTAGACAGAGAACTTAAGTAATTGGGCTTAAATCTCAAAGAGAATGAGAACTACAGATTAAATTCAGATCTAATCTGACTGATGATAAATTCATCAATGTGGTAAACTAGTATGAATAGATCTGAAATGTTTATTATTAATGAGTTTTTAATCTAGTTGAAGAGTTAAAGAATACACAAGAAATAAAAACATAGACATATATATTATACAGTAATAAACTCAATTTATGACCATTATTAAAGCTGTTTGTTGGTTTTTTCACTAGTTGAAGAGGCCATGGAAGATTTAAAAATTATCCCCTCTTTGATAACTGGCTATGATTTAGACCGAAGGGGGGGGGGGACATTTTAAATTGGAAAAAACTATGTAAAACATGCTTCAAAAAATTTAAATATACATTCATTAGACTGTGAAGATACAAACCTGACTGGAAGAACCCTTACACATTGAAAACTAGAAGAAAAATATAAAATTTCCCATAAATTTTGCAAGCCTATTGGCTCCATCGAAAAAAAAATATTGATAGAATTGAAACATCAACTTAAAAGTGTGTAATAAGAAATAGATTCAGAATTGAAGGTTAATAAAATCCCTGAGGATGGCAATTGATTAAAATAAAGAGTAATTCTAAAGTAGTATCGGAGCAAATAAAAATGCAATCCTTACTTTCAAATATAAGTGACTTTGCAATCGAATATACCAGCTGGCTTTTAAAAATTATGCTTTTATCTAATCCATTGTCCTGGATGAGCCCCAATCCTGAGATCATCACTTGAGTTCTGAGTAGTATTTACACAGGAGAGAACATGTTCTCAGATGTCATCACTAACTCTGAATAAAATCCTTTAATATTTAGCAGATATTAGTAATAGAGTTTTTATGAGCCCAAAATAGCACTGATGGACTAATAAGCTAATAAGCCATGCATACATAGCATTATTAGTCACACTCTTTACTGATCAAGCGGTGTAGATTAAATGAACATAACTGCAGGTGTTCAAGACCAGTGTCGTTAACCCTTCCCTAATAAGCCTCCCCTTGGAGAAGGAAATGGAAACATAATTAATGATATACTAACTGTAAAGTTTTTAGTTTTGTAATTCTACTCTACTTCTTCATGGAAAGAATTCAAGCATTCCTGCTGAAGATCGCTCTGCAATCATTTCTTTTATAGAAATATAAGGAAATTATATTTTAAAATAGGGTTCTGCCTCTTAATAAATGGAGACTAAAAACATTATTGAATTTTACATTAGGATGAATAAAATACAGGCAAGTGGTAGTGATACACTTGTTTTACATAGGATTGTTAAAAATAGTATTAAACTAACAAACCCTAAATTTGTAAGAAAGCTGAAATCAGACAATTGGCCAGTGTATAATCTTTTATATGTCCTTAAAACTCATCCTCTCTATACAGGAAGATTTACAACATGGAAGGAGGCACTAATTTCTTGTTTCCGTGAGATGACAGTCTCCTAATTTTCCTCATGTGTCTTACCATGCTTTTTTTCTATCTTCCCCACAAGTTCATTCTCTTCCAAATGGCTATTAAATGTAGGGTTTCTTGTGGCTCCCTTCTAGAGCCTCGTGATACTGTAATTTCATCCATAATCCTATCACCGCATATATGCCAATGATTTTCAAATTCATGTAGCTCTGACCTATATTTGTGCCAAAAAAATTGCCTCCTTGATGTTGCTACTGGCTGTCTCCGCAGGAAATCAAGCACAAATGTTAAAACATGGGTCTCATGAGCTTCCTCCAAAAACAGTTCTCTGATGAGTCCCTAGTTAAAAAGTGGGTTCAACACTCATCCTGCTCTGAAGGACAGAATACTGGTGTCATCATCAACTTTTCCTTTTATCCTATTCTGCCATAACCAGTAAAGCACTGAGTCCTGTTCTTTCCAAGCAAAGGTGTTCTTAAAGCCAAGATTAGACATAAGGGTATTTAATTTGGGAAGAGATCCCAGGAAGCTATGAGAGAGGTAACATAGAGAAGGGAGAAAAACCCAAAATAGATGTATTAATAGGGAGGTTACTGATGCAAGTAACTGGGGCAAAAATCTCTCTAAACACACCTCAAAATTCTCACTCCTCCCTGAGGAGGAAGAATCTAGATATTTATCTGTCAGTCTCTTTTTATCTGTCATTGGCTGAGGATTACTCCCCGGACATTAACCCTTGAGCTCATCCCGCCTGCTTCGCAAAGGAACAAAATATATTCCAATGAATGACAAGAGAACATTCTGAATAGTAGACACCAGTACCCTCAGCATGTTTGGAATTAGGGACAGGTGACCTTTAAGGTAGGCTGAATAGATTCAGGCAGGACAGTGAGCATCTGCTACACCTGTCAGTTTCATGGAGAACTTCTCTCCATTTCCATGTCTCTAGTCAAAAATTTTATTCCCTCTTATTTGGGCATTCAGCTTCCTTACCCATCTTCCCCTGTACACTACAACCAGAGTGATCTTTCTCAAAACATATCTGTGATTATATCATATCCCATCTGGTAAAAACACTTGGTGACTTTAACTTGCTTCTAGAACAAAGAGTGAGGATTAAGTTGTTAATATGTAATAAAGGCATTACATAGTCTGGTTTCTGCTACTCAATATCATATTGCTACACTATTCTCAAAGTTTTTTATATCCTAGTCATATTGGCTTTTTAAATAATGCCCCAAATGTACTATACACCATTGCACTCTAGATTCTTGATTACAATATAGAACACTTTCTTATGTCTTTTCCCTGTCAGTTTCTTTTCACATTGCATATGCTATTTTCTTATTTCATCTTCAAGATTTTCAATGCAGCAAATCAAGTATTTTCTCCAGATTTTTGGTGATCCTAATTTTCTTAAAGTCAATAATAGTAGTTAAAATAGGGATATAAAATAGTCTAGTGACCAGGCACAAATGTTTGTCTTTTGGTTATGAATGTAACAGGATTGTTGTGAAGATTCACTTAGTTAATTTTTTGTAAATTGCTTAGCACAGTGCCTGGCATGTAGATAGATGTCAATAAGCCTTAGCCATCATCTCTTCCTCCTCCTCCTCCTCATCCTCTTTGTCATTTTAATATCTGAGGCATCTCTCCTTTCAATACAATCAATAGTGCATTCATCTTTTCTCCATCTAATATTTTTAGAAACTGAGTGCAAAGGAATTTTTTTCAAACTCTCACACAATAAAAACTTAAAACAGAATAAAACAAATTATGTGTTTAGAAGTTAATTTCCAAAATAATTATTATTTAGTAACTTCAGAATGAAAATCATTGGTTATCACATACTGGTATGTTATCACCTGATAGAGCACTGTTGAAAGTAAAAGATAAATAGATTTAATTGTGCTTTGCTAACAAGCATGTTTTAGAGACTAGAAATGTCTCAATTGTTCAAACAGAAGTTGTACAGAAAAGTATGAATCTAATTAAGACTTGAAAGCAAACTGAAAATTGACATTGTGTCAAAAAGCATCTTGTACTGGATTCAGCTTAAAGTTATTTATCCAATTAAGAAAATAATCACTGGTGCATTACAAAGAATGGTATTTGAGTCTTCATTTTTTTGTTTTACTTTATTTTTCTTTCTTACAAAATATATGAACCTTGTACTAATTCCTTTTTTTCTGAAGTATGTCAAGCCTCTGTTAAGCTCAAATAAGCCTAAATTCAGTGAGGATTACAGAGGAATTTGCTTTTTATCCTATTTTAAAATGTCAAATGCATTTTCCTCAATAGCACGGTATTAGTATAACCATCCATGCTCCTTTTGTTGTCAGTGATGTTAAGTTGTGTTTTAGTCTTTAATACAGTTTGCAAGCCATAATAATTTGGAAGAAAATTAATTAATGCAAATTACAAAAACTGAGCTTGAACAGATCTCTTATTTTCTCTTTCCTATTATTATTTTCCCCGCTTATTTTCCATTTTTAATAGTGTATTTTCCCCCATGACTGTTCTGAATTACATTTTCTTAAAATTTGCCTTTTTGTTTGTTTACTCCATCATTTAGAAAGAATTTATTGTTCATTTGTTTTAACATTGAATAAACACTTGTTTAAAAAACATATACATGATTTTGAAAGAAAATGTATTAATATGGTATTAAATTCATAACAAGGTATTACAAAACTATTTTATGTCATTTAAAGTATTATTTCCCTAAACTATTATAAACTTATACAGCTCTCAAATATTTTCTTCCATATTTCCTTTCAATGATGACCTTCTATTAATAAAGATTATGAATAAAATCGTGATTGATTGAGACATATGCTAAATTTATATCTTTATAGTAATTATGTTCATGTGAACAATACAGCTCTCTTTTTATCTTAAGGAAAGTGAAAATAAATCACTGAAGAGTCTGTTACTATTTGTTGCTTTGCAACAAGTTTAAAATGATAATAATATGGTTTCAAAATTGAGCTGTTCTTTTAGTTGAAACCACACATTTGTAATACAATACTATTGCTCTATTGCAGAGCATATTAAATTCAGATGTTCATACTAAGTAGCATTACATAGATGTTTTCATAATATAATATATAAAGATTGTTCTAAAATTTTTCATCATTTCTTTTCAATTTTATATTTATGTTTCTAAATTACACCTTGTTCTGGAAGCTCTGCTTCGAGAAGCTTCTGCTCTATAATTTGTATTTGTTCAGATTATTTATGAATTTCTCATAGAGAAGAGCATCATTTCTTATTCCAGGGAACTGCATAATTATGAATTTCTCATAGAGAAGAGCATCATTTCTTATTCCAGGGAACTGCATAACCTACTCTCAGAATATCAAATCAAAACCCTTATATAATGATGCATTTATGATAATGCAGCAATTTGTAGATTGATTTTCCACTATATTTCCCAACAATATCTCCTTTGAAGTATTTATTCTCATATAGCACTTACTGTTTTAACCATGCATTTAATTCCTTGATAATTGCCATCAATATTTATATGGTTGAACTTTTATCCTATTATATGTTTTATTATTGCTACCATAAGATCATTTCCCAAAGGTTTATTTTTCAGGCTCATATAGTGTTTCGAAGTCATATTATTTTTCAAAGCACAGATTTTATGATGTGATATTCAACTCTAGGCTTTAACCCAGACTAACGAGTAATGACAACCATTAATATATTTTATAAAAATTTTACCTTTACATTTTTAAGGCATCTAATTATATCATTATCAATATTCTATTTTATTAATTCTTAGGTATGATACTGCTTATTTTGCTACATTTATATCTTTGTACTTCTTTTCTTAAAAATAATCATAGCTAAAGGTACTAAATTAATTTTAATATAGTCAAATATTTAAAAATAGTAATTATTTCATTATAAGCAAATGATTTGCTTTCCAGCATTGCTGGATAATTATATTTTTAAAAATCTATAATTTGTTATTAAAGTTTAATTTCCTACCTATTTTTTTTTGCAGTGAGTTACTCTCATATGATATTAATTTTATATAGCCAGAAAAAAATTATTCATTCTTATTACGTTTGCTGTTAATGTACTAATCTAACCTCACTATCCTACAACTATTTTAAATCCTTTTTTCATAAAAATGCCAGTTCATAGATTTAATAGTGACAGATTGTAATTTCCTTTCAGAATAGTTCACAATGTATATTGCTTATGTCTACCGGGGCACATTACTCCTTTGTATTACTAAAAGTGTTTTGAGGAATAAGCTTTTTTAACTCAGTTTAATACCGAGTATATCAAAGCAGTTAATATTGCACAATCTGCAGTACCAACTGAATGCTTCAAAGGGACGAGTATATATGAAGCACAATTTGATTAATCCATTACTTTTTAAAGTAACATAAAACTAAAATACATTTATTTCACATGACAATATGCTGCATCTTAGAACCATAAAAGAAAGCATAAATACATTAAAAATTTCAACAATACATACATGATCATGAATGGCAACAATAAAATGGTATAACATATAAATGAAGCATAACCCCTACTCAAAAGACTTCAAATCTACAAAGGAGTACAATGATTTATGTTTAAAGTTTATGTTTTGGAGTGTGATAACTTAAACTATTCATAATTTCTCTTATATAAATTACTCAAAATGATAGATGACTTACAAATTTAAAAATCTTAGCCAGCCCAAACAATTTTGTGAGCCAATTTCTTGCAATAAGTCTCTTAATATTTATATATATTCTACTGGTTCTCTTTTTCTGGTAGAATCCCGACTGATACGTAATTGCTCTGCTTCTTAAGTTTAGAATGGCAAAGGAAACTCTCATGGATATAAAATAATTAGGTGGATGTTTTATTTATTTTAACATTATCAAAGGCATAATATTTAAACAACTAAACAAACAAAAATCTTAGCAGCCAAATATGTCTACCATGAAGCAACTGAAATTAGCAGCTCCAACAATTCATTCTGGATTTTATAAATAAAGATTAAGATATTATCTATGTATCTTCATAGATAAGTGTTCAAAATAAATAACGCTTAATGTTTATGTATATATGATTATTGGTGAATTTATTTTCAGTTTGAATTATGCATTTGCATACCATACATTTTTCACTTTGAATTATGTACATACATTACTTACATGCATATTATGCAAATCAAACAAACAAAAAAGATAAGAGGAATAAGAAGAGCTTCTGAGATAGCATATATTCTCTTATGAGGGCAAGTTTTAAATGACATTGAGGTCATATCACCAGGGATTCAATCATTTCTCACAATCCTTCAACAGCAAGGATTATGAGCTGACATCTCATTATTGAAGTACTGAAACATGAATAATTTGTTCTACACTGATGGCCAGGAGATACTGCAGACCATACAATTATGAGGTCATATCTCGAAAGAATAAACTAACAATAGTACAAAAGAATAATGATGGGAAAGAAATATTAATGAAATCTATAATTACATATATTTTATAATTTTACATATATTCATTTTCTTTATTTAAAAAGACTTATAATTATCAGTTATTAACCTTATTTTAACAATAATTTTTTTTTAAATTTATATTCCCTGAACTCTCAAACTTCCAAAGAATTTAAATGGCAGAAAAATAACAAAAATGAAAGAACAGAATAAATTTAATATTTATTTTAAATGTAAAGACTAATTGTATAATCTGGATGGAAAATATGCACATTCTTTTTTTTTATCTTGTATAATATGACATGAAGATAAAGATGAAGAATAACTCAATGTTCAATGAAAACAGTAAATTTGAATATTGCATTAGAAGAAATGTGGCAGAGGAATGAAAATACTGAATTTATTTTATACATAATATTTATAAAGAAAATATTGCTTTCATAGAATATATGAAACTATTCATATTTAAAACATAAAAATGTAAAAATCAGCTTTATAATGATTTTAAAGCCATTGCTAGAATGAACCAGTATTCTAATTTAACAAGTTTAGTAATAGATTCTAAAAGTATTTCTGTCCACATTTTTAAAGTGAACAGAAGAGAGATGGAGCAGGATAGTTGTTATAAATTAAATGTTTGCATTCCTCCCAAATTCTTATGTTAAAGCCTTAACTTTCAGTGCAATGGTGTTAGCAATTGGGGCTTTGGGGAGGAAATTAGATTTAGATGAGATCATGTGGGTGGAGTCCTCATGATAAGATTAATTCTCTTATAAGCAGAGACAAGAGAGTTCACTCCTTCTCTCTCTGCCATGTGAGAACACAGCAAGGAGATGTCCATTTGTAAACTACCACCTCACTGGACACTAAATCTATGGGCATTGATATTCGATCTCTCAGTATCCAGAACTGTGAGAAATAAATATTTATTGCCTAAGCCACCGAGTATACAATATTCTGTAACAACAGTGCAAACTGACTAGGACAATAGGTGTTGTAAATGTGTAAGTAAGTGTAAGGTATCTAGTGTCAAAGGGATAATTAGCCTGCATGATGGGACTAATTATAATATTTCATTCAAACTACAGCATTGCCATTACTGTTGAAAATTCTCATTCCTCCAGGAATTAAATATAAATATTCTCCATTCCATTAAATAAATTAAATTTGGAATTATTAAAATGAGTTTGATGATAGATAGATAGCATTGGAAAGTTACCAGCTGTTGCTTTAATCTTTTAACAAAAAATAAAATAATAAAATTAACATGGAACATAAAGACACTCATAGACCAAGTCATAGAGAGTGAAGGGCAAAAACTATGTTTAGCTGGTTTCCTCATTGTTGTATCTTAAATTGGAACAGAAATAGCTCTTAAAACAGGCCACATGTATTTTTTTCTGATAAAATAGAAGTAAAGAAACATTATGTTTTTCTTAACTCCATCTATAATTTATGTAATATTTAGCAATATTCTCTTAAAATTAGAACACTAATAGCAAATGAATACCAGGAAAATAGAGCAGATAGAACTAAAAGTAAGATGTGTTGGCAAAGGATTTGTGTAAAAATGCATGAGCAATATATATGTGAGTGTGTATATGTGTGTGTGCTTATACATGCATACACTTAAGAATGTTAAAATTTTTTAAAGTGCTAATTAATTTTCCTAATTTTACTTTCTCCAAATATTTTTAGGCCTTTCTCTTTATAAATATAACTTCAGATATTTTACTTTAAAAAGTTTACCTGAAATTAAATAATTTCTTCAAATATCACAATAAAGTCATATAATCATTGGATAGATCATTTTAAAGTATATTTATTTTTTGCAGAAATCAAAGAAAATTACTTTCTACACCACCAAAAATAAAACAGATTTCTTGATTTCCTTGCTCTTATTTATTCTCTTTTGCTTATATTAAATCACAAGTAAAAGCATTTTATATTCATGCAACTATATAATGTGTATATTATATATAGGAAAGGATATAATGCTTTGAGTACAGTTAGAAATGAATATAAATTCTGATATTGATACAAAGGAAACAGTGTGTGTCTTCTTGATTTTCAACAGTTCAAGAGTTAGTAAATAGAACAATCACATTTTTTCTATTGGAACCTCCCATTCACTTTTTATATTTTCACTCTCATCCTGAACCTTAGAACACTGTGAGTTCATTTTTTTCTTCCCAAATTTTTATAATGTATTTTAATCTATTCCTTCAATTGCTGTGATACATTATTATCCTATTGTTTAATGTAGTTAACATACATTTAGACTTCTTTTACACCTCCTACTTCATTTGCTCTTCTCTCTGCCCTGCATATAAGACTCTATGTAAGAACACTTTCTTTCTGCCTAACGACCATTCTGCTCTTTCCATTTGTTAATTTGCTTGTTTTAAAAAAAAAAATGTTGGTTATAGAATTCTACCTAAGCAAGTCCCCCACTTCTCCCCTACACCCACCAGCCAATAAGAGATAGCATTCCCTTCTCTTTCATTTAATGTTGATGTTTTAAAATCAACTACCAACCTAACTATTGCTCTTTTAAATATAGCCTTTCTCCCCTGGCTGATTTGAAGCTTTTTCTTTCTTTTTTCATCTGTTGAGCTTTTTAATTCCATTATATTGTGTCTATTGAGGATATCCTTTTATTTTTTTTAAATACTTAATTGCAATATAATTGACATGCAACAAATGAAACTTCAATATATTTTAACAAATGCCTATACCTATGAAACTATTAACACAATATGAATAATGAACATTTAGATAACTATCAAAAGTTTCCCTGCCCCTATTACCCTGCCCCTTTGTGTACTCAGTTACTGATTTGCTTTCTATAGTTAGTTCGCATTTTCTAGAATTTTATATTAAAGAACTCATACAGAATGCATTCTTCTTATCTAGCATCTTTGTCTCAGTTCATTATTTTTTATTGCTGAATATTATTGATTATCCCTTCATCTGTTGATAGGCATTTGAATTTTTCCAGTTTTGATGATCACAAATAAAGCTGACATGAATGTGTGTGTAAAGTCTTTGTATGTATATATGTTTTTATTTGTTTTAGTCAAACATCTGGGATCAGATGGATGAGTCATTTGATGAATATATCTTTAACTTTTAAAAAATCTTGCCAAATGGTTTTCCTAAGTGGTTATATTATTTTAAATTCCCAGCATAAGAGTTTCAGTTCCTCCACATCCTCACCAATACTTGGTATGGTCATTTTTAAAATTTTACAAATTCTAATAGTAGTATCTCATTATTGTTTCAATATATAATCCTTTAATAGTTAATGACATTGAATATCTTCTCATATACTTATTTGTCATCTATATATAACCTTTGGTGAAGGTTCTCTTCAAACAGATTTTTGGCAAAAGCCAATAATTTTCTGATGAAAAAATAGACACTATGATGCAATCCTTTTAGAATTTGCCTTTTTTCCTTTCTTTCTGTCTGAACTTTGCATATACCTTATGAATATGCAGTAAGAACCTTACACTAGATGATGAAATCTGATGGAAAAAAAAGCAGAAATTACTGAGCCTTGGTTCCTAATGATAGTTTTGAACTACTTAAGCTTCTGGTAAAGTGAATTTCCTGACACCATCTTACAAGATAAAAAAAGACTCTTTCTTATTTACACCACAATTGTAGCATTTATGTTACTTGTACATGAATGAGGAAAACTGTCAAATGAAAAATATTCTCTTTATGTGCTGTAATTATTGTTTTATTTTAATAAATCACCAATTTTCCCTTTCTGTGACTGAGACTTTTTATTTTAATTTTTTAATCCATTTTCTCTTAATTTCTAAGTTTCTAGAATAGAAAGTTTCTGAGCTCTGGATTAATTATTGCTTTTCTGAGATCTATTCCCAAATTATAAGGATGGCCCTTTAACAGCCACATCTGTACACATGTCATTGGGGACCTGAACATAGTTGATTCATGTAAAGTTTAAACTTCCTTGAAATTAGAAAATCTGCATCTAGGCCTTGTGGTCTTTCCAGCCTATTGGAACCATTATCTATTTCTGCTCCAAGTAATCCCTAAACTCTGCATTTTATTGCTCAGCATTCCAGCCTGGTGATAGCCTATAATTGGCTTTATACAAATCACCTCCAGAGAAGAGAAAAATCAGTGTTTATAGGAATAAAATTGAGGTAGTAACCTGAAGTGAAGTCTATATAGTAAGAAAAAGCAGTAGAATTCCTTTGTTTTCCATAACTCAGTTACTCAGTATGTGAATGTGACCTGCAGGGGGTATCCACTGGAAGCTCACTGTGAGGGAGATTCTAGGTCTTAGGTAGACTTACAGGAATGGAAGATGCAATTAAACCAGACTTCCTGGAGATATGTATACACATTAAAATTTGAAAAGCAGTACTCTGAAGCACATTGGTCCTTCATTTTAGTCTATAAATGAGTTCTAGATTCATCCTTGCCTAAGTATTTCATGAACCAACACTATTACCTTATAATAACCATTCATTTTCATTTAAGCTAGCACTTATACACTTTTATTACTTATAAACAAAAGTATTAGACACATAATAAATGCCCCTCCTTTGTTGTTTAAGCTACTCTCTGTGAATTTAATCATAAGAAACTTAAAATCATGAGACTTTAGTAATTCAGTTGCTCAAATAAAATTTCCTTTAACACTACAGCACAAACCTTGAAGTCTGGAAGCAATTATTGTAAATATCAGTGATGATGACAGTTGTTATGTATCGAATTTGACTTCATCTGGATTAACTTTATTCTTTAGAGGCATACTTGGGCATATCATATTAATGCAAATTATCCAAAATAGGCTGATCCTGTAGGATTCAGATAAAATTAATGAACAGTTTTTTGTCAAAATGGCATTTTAGCAGACTAGATAGCTATAAATATATATATATTCTTGTCCTGGAAATGAAGAGGCAGAAAGGTTACTGATGTAAGAGAAAATAAACTACTAAATCTTAAAATAAAGAGTAACTAACAATAAATGATTTGGAAAGCTACCTGAATAGAATTAGGAGACATCAGTGATTTCATAAAGAAAATAAAGTATTTTTGAGTACCTTGAATTACCTTTCAATAACTTGAGTAGAAAAAATCTTATGGACAGCAGTATCTATAGAAATGATAATATACTATTTTTTCATAGTAAAATTTTAAAGCTTTTAAAGAAGTTTTACATAACAGTAAAATAAAGGTAACCAAATTACATAAATTCCATATAGTCTAAAATTTTATGATATCAATTCCACATGATTTGCACAATTTTATTTATTGGTTCAACCCTTTCTGAGGGAGGTAACACAGAGACGTTGACCACAACATTTCCATCACGATCATGATCATGGTTTAAAGTGAGTTTTATATTTTGTTCAAGAAAAACAAAGTTGAAAAAAGATAAGTCAATTTGTAATGTATTGTTCTTCTAGGATTTATAGAAACTAGCAAGATTAGACATTAATAAAAGACACAGCCCACTTATTTAAAACTTTAAAAATAATCTCTTATCTCTCTCTATATATGTAATGTGTATTAATATACATAAAAAGAAGATATCAGATAAGAATAACATATAACTAGAAATATTTCAACACTACATTCTATAAATCATTGGTTTTTGGTGTCTCAACAATGGGTTAATGTTCAGTAATAGAATTCTAGAAAGCATGTCCTTGAAATGCTGGTTCTCAAAACTCAACTTGTGAAAGTTAAAAAAAAAATCAATAAAAAACAGAATTGATTAAAAGGGTAAATAATATTTGCATAATTGTTTTTTCCCAACATATCAGAACATTAACCTCATCCACACCTTCAGAAAGTATATAGAAAAATTAATTCCAGGTGGTTGTGGTACCAGTTTGAAAGATAAAATAATATAGAAATATATACTCATGATTTGATGAAAATAAAACTTGTGGCATTGGCAATAGCCATGAGAAAATGTTTGACTTTGATAATACACTTTATTATATGTGTCTTTTCTATATTCTTAACATTTTACCTTACCTTCATTAATTTCTCCTGTCAATAGTCCGAGTTTTTTAGATCATTGATTATTGCATTTCCACTTTTCTAAAAACTTAAGCTTTACATTGATTTTTAAATACATAATTAGCCACATCCTCCCAAAATTTGATGTTAGTATTTTCATCTGTACTTTTTTTTATATATTCATGTCAACACTTTTCTTGGCTCACATTTCATTTAGGCATTTTATTTCTTAATATTAAACATTTAGACATTATTTTTGTTACTGATTTTTAGGTTAATGTTAGGACATTATGAAATTATATAATACACTTTAAACCTTTGAAATTTATTGAGGTTATCTTTCTGGCCCAACATATAATCAGTTTTTATGAATGTTCTATGTGTATTTGAAAAGAATATATAATCTTAAGTTTCTCAGACAGCACTCTATATTTTCCCATTAGGTTAACCTTTTTATATTACATTATTAAATCTTCTATACTCTTACATTTTGTTTTGTCTGTTTAATCTATCATTTATCAAAAGTAGGTATACTAAAACTTGTTCACTTTGGTTGTGGCTTTGTCTTAATTGTGTTCGCCATTAGAATTTTAACATCCATGGATAATGCAAGAACAAAATGTTTATTAGGTATCTGCTAAGGTTGGAGGTTTTGTTTTTATTTTAAACAGCTATATTGATACAAAGATAATATATTTACATATTTCCTTTTTTCTCAAATGATTATTAGAAATTTATTTTATAAAATAATATGTATATAATTGTACTTAGGGGCTTATATAGAAATATAATATACCTGACAGTTACAGCATAAAAGTGGTAGATGGGAATCAAGCTTTATGGAAATAAGGAAATAACACAAGGTAGTAACGTGAATCTACAAGAAAAAAAGAAGAGAATCAGAAGTGACAAATAAGGTTAATATAAAAAAACAATTATAAACACTTGCTCTTCTTTTTTTTCTTATCTTTTTTTAAAAAATATAAGATTTTATGAAGTAATAAACATGAGGATATATTATTTTGTTTGTAACATATATAGGCTTAATATATGTGATGATAATCCTACAAGAAAGAGAAGGAGTGAATGGAGCTATATAAAAGTAATTATATATCACTGGAGTCAAGTAATTATAAATCTTAAGATATATACAGTAAGCAAGAGAGCAAAAGCTAAAAAAATTTTAGAAAAATACTTAAAAACTCTTAAAAGAATTAAAATGTTATAGCAGAAAATGCCTACTAAGAAGGTACTAAAGGAGGAACAGAGAAACAAAAAGATACAATATATAATAAACAAAAAGCAAAAAAGCAGATTTTAAAACCATATCAACAGTAATATTAAGTAAATAAAGTAAAAAACAAAAGGAAAAGCTTATCTATTGGAAAATTCACATGCAAATTTATACTGTCTATAGGAGAAACAAATTGAAAATAAAAGTATGAAAGAATCATACCATGCACAAAGCAGTCATAAAAGAACTGTAATAGCTATATTAATATCACACAAAATAAACCATAAATGAAACAAAATGTTATTAGAGATAATTAAATAAATTTCATGATGATAAATGGGACAATCTATTCAAAAGAATGAAGTTGAACCTTACACCATATGCATAACTTAACTGAAAATAGATCACACCTAAACATAAGAACTAAAAGTACACAATGCTTAGAAGAAAATATAGGGGAAAAACTTCATGCCTTTACATTTGCAAATGATTTATTAGCTATGTCACCAAAGGCATAGGAAACAAAATTAAAAATAGGTAAATTGCTACTCATTAAAACTGAAAACTTGTACATCAAAGGACACTACCAAGAGAGTAAAAAACAACCCACAAAATGAGAGAAAATATTTCAAATCGTGCACCTAAGGGTTTAATATCCAGAATACATAAATAATCTTATAATTCAACAACATAACTACAACTTGATTAAAAAAAAAAAATGAGCCAAGAATAATCTCTTCAACACATTGTGATAGAACAATTGGTCATCTACATGCAAAAATCAATCAATCAATCAATCATAGGTACAAACCTTACATTCTTCACAAAAATTAACTCAAAATAGATCAAAGACCTAAATGTAAAATGCAAAACCATAAAACTTCTGGAACATAGGAGAAAATCTAGATTACCTTGAGTATGATGATGCCCTTTTAGATACAACACCAAAGTCATGATCCAGAAAGGAAATAATTGATAAGCTTGACTATATTAAAACTAAAAATTTCTGCTCTGTGGAAGGAAATTGCAAGATAGCCACAGACTGGGGGAAAATATTTCCAAAAGGAAATCTGATAAAGAACTGCTCTGCAAAATATATAAAAAATTCTTAAAATTCAATGATAGGAAAACAAATGACCTGATTTTAAAAAGGCCCAAAGACCTTAACAGACAGACACCTTACCAAAAAAGATACACAGATGGCAAATAAGCATATGAAAAGATACTTCACATCTCCTGTCATCAAGGAAATGCAAACTAAAACAACGAGATACCATCACACACCTATTAGCATGGCCAAAATTCCAGAACATTGATACCACCAATTGCTGGCAAGAATGAAGGGTAATAGGAACTCACATTCATTGCTTGTGAGAATGCAAATGGCACAGCCACTTTGGAAGACTCTTTTGCAGTTTCTCTCAAAACTAAACACACTTTTGCTGTATGATCCAGCAATCACATTCCTTGATATTTACTCAAAAGAGTTGTGAACTTATGTCTACACAAAAATCTATATGCAGATGTTTGTATCAGCTTTATTCATAATTGTCAAAACTTGGAAGCAATCCAGATTTCCTCCAGTCTGAATGGATAAACTATGGTATATCAACACAATGGAATATTAATCAGTGCTAAAAAGAAAGGAGCTATCAAATCATGACAAGACATGGAGGAAATTTAAATGTATATTATTAAGTGAAAGAATACAATCAGAAAAGGCTACATACTATATGATTCAAACTATATGACATTCTGGAAAAGGCAAAACTATGGAGATAGTAAAAAAGATCATTTGTTGTCAGGGTTTGGAGTAGTGGGGGAAATTTAAATAGGCAGAGCACAGACTACTTTTAGGGCAGTGAAAGTACTGTGTATAATATTATAATGATGGATAATGTGACATTATACATTTGCTCAAACATACAGAATGTACAATGCCAAGAGTAAACCTTAAACTAAACTGGACTTTGGTTATGATGTATCAATGTAGGTTCATCAGTTGAAACAAATGTACTACTCTGGTGGAAGATGTTAACAATGGGGGAGGTTGTGCATGTGTGGGAGTTAGGGTATATGGGAAATCTCTGTACCTTCCACTCAATTTTGTTGTAAACCTAAAACTGCTCTAAAAATGTCTATTTTAAAAATTGGACCAAAGAAATTGACATTTCTTCCATGAAGATATACAAACAGCTCATGAAAAAATGCTCGACTCTCTAATCATTAGACAAATGCAAATCAAAACCATAATGAGATTCTACTTTCCACACGTTAGGATAAAAAAAATG
Organism: Pteropus medius; assembly: GCF_902729225.1. Classification (NCBI taxonomy): domain Eukaryota; kingdom Metazoa; phylum Chordata; class Mammalia; order Chiroptera; family Pteropodidae; genus Pteropus; species Pteropus medius. Next base: position 21,942,413 of record NW_024349519.1, read on the forward strand.
TTATAAAAATATTATAAGTGTTAGTGAGGATGTAGAGAAATTGGAACCCTTGTGCATTATTATTAGGACTATTAAATGGTGTAGTCTCTGTGGATAACATATGGCAGTAACTCACTAGATTAAATATAAAATTACCATATGATCTAGAAATTCCACTTATAGATGTATAACCCCCAATATTGAAAGCATGGAATCAAATGAATATGTGAACAATGTTTATAGCAGCATTATTTATATTAGCCCAAAAGTAGAAACAACCCAAATGCCCAATGTTGAATGGATACACCAAGTATAGTTTATACATACAATCGAATATTATTCAGCCTAAAAATAAATTAAATTTTAATATATGCTACAACAGATAAATCTGGAAAGCATTATGCTAAGTGAAATAAGCTAGACATAAAGGATAAATATTGTATAATTCACATATATGAGATAGTCAAAACAATCAAATTCATAGACACAGAGATTAGAGCAGTAGTTACCAGGATAATTCAGGAGTGGATAGAATGAAGAGTGGATAGAATGAGGAGTTAATGCCTTAAATGACAACAAAAAAAGCACATACACATTAACAGAGCCATATGAAAATTTCTGTGATTTTAATTGTTGAATTATGTAAGAGGTCATTTTCCCTAAATCGCTAAGTTGCCTTTTCATGAGGGCCTAACTACAAGATTTTTTTTTATATAAAATTTATGGAAAACATTTCTTCATTTGATTTATTGGGATATTACTGTATATTAAACAATGAAGTCTATAATGGATCATATTTAAATATTTTGTGATAACAATCAAGACATAGTTTATCATGCATCACCAATTTAGGGCGTTTGTAGTATATGCTAACATTCATTCCTCTGCACTAAAATTTCTTTTGTTTCTATTTTACTATTCGACTATGACTTTTTTGTCATGTAGTCTTTTTGAAACATACGTTCTTACTTAATGTATACTTTATTATATTTTGAATTGATTATAATAAAGAGGCAGCTTGGTCAGTGAAATTTATTAAAACTGAGGGACTATATTTTCTAGCTATTAATGTTTACTACATTAAATTGTGTTATAAAAATGTTGACAGCTGGCCTTTTGACTAGGAATTTTTAGATCCCAAACATTTCAAAGTATCACACTTCTAAAGGAAAAAATGGATATGTCTATTTTCAGATAGTAAGGTTAATATTATTGTTTTAATAATTATCACTGTAAGACATCTACAACAATTATTTAAACATTTTAATCTTAAGTTGATTGAAATTTTAGAAGAAATCAAAATAGATAAAAATCTTATAAGGAATTTTGTATGCCTTCTGCATTTAAAAAATTAAAAATACATATAAGGAATATAAACTTTTCTCAGTTCTTCAGGAGTTTATATTTTTCTCAATGCCAAAAGAGCTAATGAAATGTTGGACAGATAAATTAAAGAAATGACCAACCGAAATTACCCTTTTAGTGATAAATTCCTTCAGCATTGAATTACATGTATGTTCCATAAATTTGATGATCTGAAGGAGACATTCATTTTAAACTTAATTATTTGATAAGATTAGAAATAAAATATTAATATACATCTCAAATATATTTCTATTTTATTATACATTTTAAAAATGTTCTCTGTTAACATATATTTGCAGGAAAAAAATATTGAAACTGGTCTTTGGAACACAATATTTTAAAGCTCAGTAACTATAGTAAAATCTGTGTGGCTTTTAGCATTTCCAAAAAACTGTTTAATACTTATCCAACCCAGGAAGTGCCATTAGTACAAGTTCTAGAAAAACATATTCTTGTCTTTACTCCCTTTGAAAAGTTCAATTCTAAAACTTTCTGCCTAACTATACTTCATCGGATTTCACAAATATCTCAATTAGTAAAATTGTAAAATATGTAAAATAATTAGTCCTTATATTTTGAATCTCTAGAATCTTTAAAAATAATCTCATATTAATTAGTATTAAAAATAGTAATAATAAAGTAGTAACAATTATAGTTCTATTTTATAATAGAGATTTAGGTGTTAACCATAAAGCTTTCAATATGTAATACACAACTGATATAAATTTATGTTATATGATCAAATACTAAAATTTAATTTGAATCGTAAATACTAATTTTAATCCTAATTTAAGCAGTGGAAAAAGGGATGAAATTACATATGGGCTTATTTATAATCTTTAATTATTTAACTCTTTTTAAGTTAAATTAACTTATCCCTATCAGATATTTAAAATTACTTTATATTATTAAAACAGATCATTAAAATGTAAGGGGAAAAACAAAACTACAGTAGAGATGAACACATACTTGTAAAAAAGAGTAGAACAGAATAGTTAATGTTCTTTAGGAGGAGAATAAACTATTAGAACATTATCAAAACACATCAATATTATCTTCCTTTTAAAAAGAGAAATTTAAAATAATAAAAATTAATTCTATATTATGGTTAATCAGAAAAAACTGTAAGGTGAGTGACAAAGAGTTCCTGCATTAAGTAGCATTGTTTATATTAACAGAAATTGTTGCTGCTGCTGTTATTACATGCGATGACATAAATTACACATAAGGTGGCTATGTGGCAGGGTGAAAATTTTTTAAGCTTTAAAGCATAATAGAACTGGCTTTAAGAGCTAGGGCTGTACTTCGTGCGGCAGTTTCTAAAACACCATTTAATCTTTGTGTCTTAGATTTCACTATGCATGGGGAGACATATCATCTCTTCTTTGGATGGCTTTTGTAAAGCTTAGAAATAATTTAATACTCTTGGGAATCTTGCAGGTTTAATGCTTGGAAGTTGATTCTTCACAGAACAAATTGCACCATGGAGAGTGGTAAATTTGGGAGGAATCAAGAAAACTTCATGGGTAAATTTCTTTTTTAGAAGGGCCTTGATTGATAGTTTTTGTTAGAGGAGTTGAAAAAGCAGTGATGTGCTATAAGAAGATGGGTGGAATATACAGAATAATCAATGAGTATGGAAAATGTGTATAAACTGAGGCATACAATACAGTGGATCTGGCCCCTTCGCCCTACCTTCTCTGGTTCCATCCACATCTCAAGTGAAGCACTGCACTAGCAGGTTAACTGTTCTGTTTCCACCTTTGCCTCCTACCCACATATTTTCCACACAGAATGTAGAGTAATTCTGGTAAATGTAAATTGGAAGCCTGATGCAAAAAGACAAATACTGTATGATATCATTTATGTGGGAAATGTGGACTCTGAAAAAGTCAAACTCATAAAAGCAGAGAATAGAATGGTAGTTGCCCGGGGCTGGGGGTGGGGGAAATAGTTACTCTAGTTAATAACACTGTATTATATAATGGAAATTTATTAAGAAAGTTTAAGTGTTCTCACTACACAAAAAAATTGTAAATATGTGAGATGACGGATATGCTGGTTAATGATTATGGTAATCATTTTACAATGTATACATATATCAGAACATCATATACACACTTTAAGTTTATACAATATTTATTTGTTAATTATACCTAAATAAAGCTAGAAAAAATATAAATAAGATCAGGCTACTTCTCTGTTCAAAACCCCCTAGCAGTTTTTCGTATTACTCAGAGTAATGAACTATAATGAACTAAAAGCCCTCACAAGATTGCAGTGCCCCTCTTACTTATTTGACTTTAAGTCTCAGCATACTTCCTTCACAGAGTCTCTTCTCTGTTCTTGCCCTTCTTCTGCTTAGAATTCTGTACTCCCATTAGAAACATGGCTCATTCACTCGCTTCCTTTAAGTTGTAATTTAAATAACGGTGAAGTTTTTTTTTTCCTGGGTACTCTATATAAAGATTCCCTTCTTCAAAACTCTAAATTTATTTTGTTATTACTTATCTCAGTCAAAAATATTCTCATTTCTCTATTATTTACCTCATTTACTGTTTTTCTCTGCTATAAAATAGAAACAGAAATGCGTGGCATATTATAGCACTCAATACATGAATATGTCGAGTGACCAAATGAATGAACCGTCAGGAAAATGAGATATGTTAAAGACATAAAAAAGCTAAATTCTCTCTGTAAAAGTAAATGGTCACATGAATGAATATGCAACTACACAAATAAATTTATTCCTTCAGTTTATATAAAAACATTTATTATATGGCTAGAAGATATCTGACACTGTACTACACTAGAAATTAAGTTTCTTTCTTTTAATCAGTTTACAAATAAATAGAAATGTATTTCCTTTCATCACCATATATTTGAAGGAAATTTAACTCTGGGTGGTAAGTACACAATATAGTATACATATGAAGTATTATTGAATTGTGCACTTGACATCTATATAAATTTATTAACTAATGTCATCCCACTAAATTTAATAAAAAAGTTAAAAAAATTAAAAATGTATTTATTTAGGTAAATTTCCGATTTAGAGATATAGCACTTAAAAAACAAAATACAGTTTTTGCCTGAATCACATTTAGAAGTATTTTGAATCATTAGAATAAAAAATGAGTGTTAAAATAATGTTAATACAACTTCAGAAAATAAAATTCTCTCTCTTGATTGCTCGCTCTCTCCCCCACTCCCTCTCCTTACAAGAATTTCACCTACTCTTCCATTTAAGAAAAGGTTAGCATATTCACAATATTTGAAGATATGAAGGAATCCACTTTATAATAACAAAATATATCTTGTTAATTAACAAGAACCTAGCTATAGATCAACTAATTTAATCCAAAATCCAGGTAAGTCTTTTTTTAAGATAAATAACTTAATATTTTAATTTATTTGGATTAAATTTTAAAAATCCCTCTAATTATAAAAAATAAACAGAATTGTAAGTGAACAGCATCCTAATTTACATAAAAAATGCAGACAGGTGTTTATTATAATCATACTCAGATTCATACTTGCAAATTTAGGTTTTACATAGTACATGGCAAAATAGATAAATACGTTTATTTATGTTTAAAAAAAGAGTGGTGCCGAACGCCAAGAGAGTCTGTATAAAAGTACTCCAGAAATATTCTAAAGCAAAGGAAGAGATGCTTTTCTACTTATTCAACTGTAGATCAAGGAGTGAGGAGAGGAGTCAGGGTCTACATATGCATGTACCATGTGGAGCTGGCTCAGCGATGATGGTATGTAAGGCATACTAGAAACATTGACTCTGTTTTTTCTTTTGCAAATTAGGAAAATAGTTTTTTTCCACATAAATGAAACAGATATATATATAGAAATATATATCAAAATCTAATTACATTTTTAAAATAGATTAAGTGTGTCTGTGACAATTTTCCAAATTGAATAGAATTGAATACAGTATAAGGAATATAGTTTTATCATTTTTGCTGTTAAAGGTACTTCATTAAAATATTTGAGAGATACTTATTTAAGAGCTTGAGATATTAATGTTTGAATTTTTAAATATATATTCACAATTAATAATTAAACAATTGATGGTTAACTAATTTATGTAACAAATATTGCAGCCAGGCATTGTACAAGAAAAAGAAATTAACAAGATTTATATAATCCTAATCATGTAAATCTTACATCTATGTTCTTGTGCTCTGGGAATTCTATTACAAAATAGAGATATTCCAACACAATTACAACACACCACAATATTTACTAACAAAGTTTTTGAAAATTACTCAAATTCATAACGAATGTTAATTTATCAAATATACAAAAAATGGTGTTCTAAAGATAAATAAGATTATTTTCAAGGTAGTCATAGTTTTAAGTAGGTTAAAGTTTTTGAAGTAAAAATATCAAAATGCTTTTTAAAAATTAAAAACTTTAAAAAAAAATCCAAAAGAAAAAATTAAAAACTAAACCAATATTTAATAGAGAAAAATAAAAAGAATATAAAAAAGAGAAAGAAAGACTGGTTAAGAACAACGTTTGCAAGAAAAAGCACTGGTATACATTATAAACCACATGTTGACCATGAATTAATGCTATTTTTATTACATAAATGTATCTACAAAATGAGGATAGATATAAGAATAACACATTTTTTACTTTTTTTGTATCACAGCACATTTTAGAAAATATATTTTATTGCAGTATAGAACAATTAACAGTAAATTGAATGCAAAATCATATGTAAAATAAAGGATATATTGTTCCAAATTTAAACATTAAGCAAATAATATGTTGTCTAGTATTTTTTTTTTAATTCTGGAGGAGACATTACATTATAAAAACATAGGAAATAATTTCTACATAAAAAGAATTACTCATTGCAACAATTTTTATTTTACATCAAGATAACTAGTCAACATATATATGATGTAAGAAATGACAACTGTACATGAGTTAGCAAGAAGCAAAGGAAAAAAAATTTAAAAGAAACACTACTTAAAACTAGAAAACAGACTTTAGCACTCTTCTATTAGAAAATTAGAATGAAATGAAAATATCTAACTTTAACATTTAATTTCTATCGAAATTGACTAATTTTAAATGTTTTCTTTCTTCATTTTAACCACAATTGTCTCTCAAAAGGAGTTATAATTAACAAAGGTAGAAATGAGTTATATAAAAGTAACATGAAATCACATATGAGAACAAAAGAACAATGAGTGAGAAAAAGGTTTGATTTGCACATAAAATTAAATTATATTATAAACTTCCAAAGAATGCTTGCTCACTACGATTCATTCCTAGATGGAGTGACGGGGTAACTAGCAACTATTTTCTACTCCTTCCTTTCTTTTAACTTATATATATATATATATATATATATATATATATATATATATATATACACACACACACATATAATACATATGTGTGGATATTTATATGTATTTAATATATTTAAATTGATTGCAGTTATTTGAGGGTATTTTTTATTTTTAACATAACAAAGTAATAGCAAGCCCAGAATCTTACAGTTGCATTGATACATGCTTTATTTAAAAGTTAAATGTTATTTTTAAAGACTAAGAAAAATTATTCTCAAACCATTGTTGCATGAAAACTGTTCTCAATTATCACCATGTCTGCATTCAATTAAGGTAGGTGAGAGAAAAATATCAAGAAACCAAGTATTAACCCAATATTCTCAGGATTCTTAAAAATGACAGAATCGATTCCAGCTCCTTATTTTAAAAAAAAAAAAAAAATCATTAAAAGTGTGTAGCTATTCACAGAGTCAACACCAGTAAACACTTAACAAGAATCATGGTAAAACTGCTATCAGGGTGCCCCTTATTTCTCATATGTAAGAAGAAGCTGATATCTCTCAAAGCCTTTTATTCATGTTGCTCATAGACAATAAAAAGGCTCTCAAAATTGCATTTAATTGGAAGAACTTGTTACTTGCCTACATTTTAGCTATAAGAAACACTGGGGAAGTAAATTTCCTAGATTTTACCTTGGAAATGCTGGGTTTTAGGCAATAACCAATGATAAATGTCCACCACAATCTGTCCATTGTTTACTCACTGTGATTATACCTAAGAGTGTTTGGCTGGATGTCCAGCACTTCTGGGTGATGCTCATCATCCTTCTCATGTAGCTACAATATCACATTTATACTCTCTATTCTGAAGTTAAAGTTAAAAATTGTCAATACAATATATATTAATAAAGTAATGATAAAGTAAATAACTATATGCTAATAAAGTAATGAGAAAGGAGAAGAAGAAAGGAAAAGTAACTCATATGTAAATAAATACACATCACACATAAAGGAAGAAAGTATGGTTGGTGATCATTGTTCTCATTTATGAAGTTGGTTATAAGGCATAATTGACATTAATAACATTCTAAATCAGGTTCCTTTGACAACCCAGCAGAAATCTCAGTTACCTGTTTTTGCTTGTTTTAACTGTCAGTAAACCAGATTTCAATCCTAAAGAATCTGTGGCCTCAGTGGCCCCAACTGTAGAATTTGCTTAGTCTTCAATTTTTTATTCTAATAATAGAAATAATTACAATTTTCTCAAATATGCTTTTCCCTTAGAGAACTAACAATGATATTCCTCCTGATCACTAAAATCAACCCTGTGGGAGACAGTGACCACTTTTTTTGCCTCAACAAGCAGTTTGAGGAACTTTAAATGGTCAAGTTATTTCCAAATCAATGACAGTATTAATAAAAACATTTTTTTCTTAAGTACTATGGCTTTTCAATAAGCAGAGCCTAGAATTTTAAGGATAGGAAGAAAACATTTCCAGCCATTTTTTGATAATATAATCATGAGGGGAGGTGGGTTATATTCATGCCTGAACTCTTTATCCTACCTATGGAAGAAGTAGAGCCATTTATTTTCATTAGATCAGAAAGACAGCACATCTTACAGAAGAGCACGTCCATACTGCATGGTATTTTATTCCAGCTAGTGCCATAGCTGTCTTCAGTAGACTATTCCACAATTTTACAAGGCTAGCTCCTTCTGGGCAATGGAAACTGTGGTAAGATCTGTAAATAAAAAATGCAACAGATCTTACCACTATGGCCAATAGTGGCCCATTAAGCAAGCACTAGGGTGACTGTCCTGCACATGAATATTAGAGCCACCTCTGCATTACAGTATTTTGGTGAGACTTTATTTGGGATATAAATAGTTCAAAATTCTAGATCACTTTTGAAGACTTCCTCAACAGAACTTTTTCCCAAACTTCTTTATAACAAATTCTTTTATCATAAATCCCATCCTATTATACCTCTTCCGATCCCCTAAACAACTGGTGAAATCATGGGTTACCATACAGCATGCCATTTCTTCTTCCAAAAAATCTGGCCAGTGTCAGAACTTGAAGTTCTGACAATGAGAGGATGTTCATGCATTACCGAGGTTTAAGGACCCACTTGGGTTCAACTGTAATACTATAATGGTCAATGCATTGGCACTGGCACGTACTTCTCTGTAAAATAGATTCATTTTAAACAACTACTTATAAATTTCTTAGTTATAAGTAACTCCTCACATGGGAATAATAAGATTCATAGGAAGTATGTTTTCAGGAACTGCTTCAATCCAATTCCAAGTGATAATAAAATGCATTTGGATATAACACCCAGTTGACATATGTTTACAAGTGTATGACAAGTCACATAGAACCTGGTGACCAAAGATGAGGATTTCAGTTTCTAACACAGTAACAAATCAATATAATTTCTCAACATAAAAATAGTTATTTGCCAAATAATTTGTTCTAAAACTTTCTTATCAAACTGGTAATATCTGGAATTATATTCATCTTCAAATGAAAACCCAAATAACATTGGCTTATAGATGATTGTAGATGCAAATTTTACTTTCAGAAATAGTGGGCTAGCTTATTTCAGATCAGTCTTATGTATAAGAACTCTAAAAGTTGAAATTAAAAAGTGAATACATTTTTTAATGTATTGGAAGCACTGGAGAACTAGCATGGACTTGTTGTCGGGGCAAGACACAAGGGAATAAAAGCCAAGAGATAAGAGTTCAACATTTGCTATGACCTTTACTGATTTGGAAGCAATTACTATGAGAGCAGGATATTTAGGAAGTTCAAAGTGCTAGAAATAAAAAAATTGGTTTAAAGAGCCTCTACAGAAAAGGGACCATTGTGAATGCTCCAGGCTTTCCTTTGAAGATTTAAAGGTTCTGGCATAAGAGTAAGAACAAACTATAAATAAACAGGCTTTAGAAGAAATGAAACCCAGCTTCATAAAAGCTCAATATGTGATTGGATTAAGATAACTATTCCTTGCAAACTGCTAACCAGAGGCAAAAGTAAACCCTTTCAAGTGGAAAATAATTTCACCCAGAGCTTCAGATTTAGAATTTTTCTTATACAGGGACTGTCATGAAAAAAACAAAGGCATGTAAAATGACTATGGGAATACAATAACTAAGTGGAAACTGGGAGCCAGACAAGCTATACAGGAAGATATACAGAATTTCTAGGACTGAAATTTTTAGGCATGAACTTTAAAATTAATTCGGTTATTTGCAAGAAACTAAATAATTTGATGAATTTTAGCAGTAAACGGGAAATCATATAAAATCAAGAGAATTCAAGAGCTATAAAAAATAGATAAAATTAAGAAGTAAATAGTTGAGTTCAACAATAAATTAGATATAGTAGAAGCACCAAAAGAAGAGAGAAATAGAGAAAAAAACATAAGTATCTGGTGGAGTAGTGAGAGGTTCTAACATATGTGTAATTAGAATCCAAAAAGGAGAGTGTGGATGAAACAGATACCATGTTTGAAATGGCATGACTAAGATTTTCTCCCAAAAGTTAAAAGATCAAACTGAATCAAACATTCTCAGGAAATGCAAAGACCCAAGAATAGTCAAGAAAACCTTGAAAATAAGTAAAAGAAAATGATGAGAGTCTTATACTACTTAGCATCAAACTTATATTAAAGCTATAATAGTTTTAATATAAAACAATATAGTTACATATAACAGCACTATATAAAATAATATAGTAGTGGAAAAGTGAAAAACTACCTTGACAAATGGGACAACAGAGAACACAAAAACAAGTAAAAAAATATCCATCTATCATCTATCTATTATCTATGTATCTATAGACACTTAAATAGAAATAGGATGGACTCTTCAACAAATGGTCTTGAGTCAATTGAATGTCCATATGGTATTACAAAATATCACAATCCTTAGCACACACCATATCATAACTCTTATGCAATTTTCAAAAGATAACCTCAGGTAGACTGTAGATTCAGCAATAAAATTAAAAATAATAAAGCTCATGGAAGATTACAAAAACTTGGATTATAAAAATTTTTTTAAACACATGAAACCTTTATCCATTAAGGAACAGATTGATAATTTGGGCTATGTTAAAACACTCAACTTTAATTCATTAATATTACCATTAACAGGGGGGGAAAAAAAACCAAGCCGAAAGAGAGAAGAATGATTTGAAATGCATGTAGCCAACAAAACACTCAAATCCAGTATATATAAATAAGACCTTCAAATCAATAAAAAAAATGGAAGATAAACAATATAAAAAAATGGAAAAATAACAAACAGAATTAAACAAGAGTATCCAAATAAGCAATACATTTATTAAAACAGCCTTTACTTCACATACTTATATTCTATGGTCTATCACCATGCAATTTTACACTAATGTGCATGTATAAATATATACCAATTAGTTGAGTACACACACACCCACACACACACACACACGCAGTTTCAAAAGAGAAATACAAGAATTAACTACGTGGTAGAAATGCATGAAATGCACATTAATAGTATATTTAAATAAATGGCAAATTCGTACAATGGACTGGGTTTAAGTAATAAAAATGAGCAAAGTATTGTTATATTTCATGGAATGTATACATTCACCAAGCATCTTGTCAAGCAAAAGAAACTGGATTCAAAATAACATCCACCCAATGATTCCATTTATTAAAGTTCAAAACAGTCCAAAAGAAAAGGTTGATAAGCATTTATTTCTCCACACATGCTATGGCATGTATTGTATCAGAGAACCAGATATTATTTATCTTATTGCATATAGTGAATGCACAAGACCATCTTCATGTTTTAAAATGGCTGCTCCAACTCATAACACAATATGCAAAGTCTAGTCATCATGAAAATAGAAAACTAAGAAGAAAATACCTAAAAAACTGTACCCTCCCTTGTGGGCACATTCTGGAATTTGCACATATCATTTATTATTAAGCATTAGCTAAATGTTGCTGCAAGATTTTAGAAAGGTATTTTTTTTAATATAATGATATGCTGATTTAACCACTGACACATTTCTATAGAAGACTATAGATGGATAGAGACAACAAATGGATATTTTAACACAGCTATCAATTCTTAACACAATGCATCACTTAGACATACAAAACACTTTCCTAGACATACAAAACACTCACCTTTACTCCAAAGGAAGAATTCTCAAATTCCCAGCAATTTACTTTATCCATCTTAAAGTTCATTGATGATGATTGTTTGTCCTGTCCACCAGGTATATGTGTAGATCCTTGTAAACAGGCATACTGATATAATTTTAATTAAGAAAATAATGATAAAAACACATAATAAAAGATTCCGAAGGAAAAGTAACCATTGAAACAAAATAAATTTTACAAATATTATGAAACCTTTTGCTAATAAATAGAAAAATCTAGAGAAATTGAATTTCCTAGAAAAATATATATTTCCTAAATTATTTCCCCACATTAAAGACAGAAAACAACAACTCATGAATTTTCCTTGGAAATATTAAGGAAGGTATTAAGAAATTACCCCAGGAAAAAGCAAAATGGCAAAATGATATCACAAAGGGATCTACCAAACTTCAAAGGCCAGGTAGTCTCAATGTGTAGTAGACCCCCCGATCCACAGAGATATTTTCCAAGAACCCTACGGATGCCTGAAATCACGAATAGTACCAAACTCTGTATATATTAAGCTTTTTCTTTTCTATATATACATACCTATGATAAAATTTAACTTAAAAATTAGGCATATAAGAGATTAACAGTAATCAATAATAAAATAGAACAATTATGAGAATATACTGTAATCAAAGATATATGAAAGTTGTCTCTCTCTCAAAGTATCTTATTGCACCGTACTCATCCTTTAACTTAAGGGAAGCATTTTTTGGCTTCTCTTTGATATATTCAAATTGTCAGCATCACTATTCTTGTGTTTTGGGGCAATTAGTAAATAAAATAAGGGCTACTTGAACATAAGCACTGCAATACCGTGACAATTGATCTGATCATACAGAAGGCTAGTCAGAGACTAATGGGCAGGGAGCATCTACAACATGGAGACAAGGCACAAAGTGCTGAGTCACATCCCAGGCAGGACAACAGGAGATTTTAATACACTACTTAGAAAAATGTGCAATTGAAATTATGAATTCTTTATTTCTGGAATTTACCATTTAATAGTTTTGGACCATGGTTGACCACAGTTAACTGAAACCATGGAAAGCTAAACTGAATAAGGGGACACACTATATCATAAATTGTTCCCAAATATATAACACTGATGCCTAAACCTGATAAGGACAGTACAAAAACAAAATTTTTAGACAAATATCACTTATAAATACTGTGACAAAAATTTCACATGTAATGTAAATTAATAGAATTTAGTATCTTAGCAAGAAAATGATACATGAAGCTAAGGAAAATTATTTCAAGAATTCAAAGTTATTTTGGTATTAGGAAATCTATTTATATAATATAACTGTATTAATGTAACATACTATATTAAAACTTAAGGGAAAAATCATATATTTCCACACATGCTAAAAGTAAGGAATTTCAATATTCATTTTTAATTAAAATAAAAAATGAGAGACTAGGAATCAAAAGATAATGTCCTAGTATAATTACATGCATGCATATCTTAATCCTAAATATACTAGTTTACTTTTCAGGGAAAACCAAGGGTATTTCTGCTAATATCAGAAACAAGGCAATATGTCTAATATCTCTTCTATATTCAATTAAGTAGGAAAAACAATTAGAATCATAATAAGAAGACAAGAAATAAACTCTGTGTGCATATGATTCAGGTATATGGAAGATCCTGGATAAACAATTATAAAATTAATTCAAACAATAAAAGAATTCAATAAAGCAAGTAAAGAAGCCAAGATCTGGATGTTAATATCCCAAGTGAATTCCCAACCAAAATACTCTAATATAGAGGAGGCTCTAATGAGATGATAATCATGCATGGTTGAGCTGCAAAGTGACCCTCAGTTTACAATACATCAAAAGTGCAATGTACTGCATTCACTCTACCTTTTTGCTATTTGTGAAAAAAATAAAGACAAAATATATACATTTGCAGAGAACCGTCTGAAATAATCATGTCTATAAATGTTCTATGGACAGACTGAAAGTTTTGAAAAATAAATATTTGTATATGTTAAAATGAGCTGTAAATGCCCCAAAAATACTTTTTTAAAAAAATTGAAAAGTCAATGGACAAAATTTAAATATTCAAGATTGAAATTTTAATTCAGAATTTTTATAAACTTTCTCAAGAGATAGTAGGAAATCAATAGTTTCCATATAACTAAATAATAGTAGATATAATGAGGAGGAAAACAATTTTAAATAAAAAGAAAGATAAGAAAAAAATAAATTTAGCAGAAAATATGCAAACTTTTATTATATGAGTCAAATTTTAAAACACTTCTGAATGATATTAAAGTAGTCTTGAACAAATAAAAAAGACATTTCTTATTCTTAGATATAGTAGTTCAACATAATAGAGAACTCAGTTCTTCCTAAATTAATACATTAATTAAGTGCAATCTCAATATAAATACTAACATGCTTTGTAATGGAAATAGGACATTTGATGCAAAACTTCATGTGATAATCTAAATATTCAAGAATAGCCAGAAAAACACCACACACACACGCACACACACACACACACACACAATCTATGCAAGGTGACTCCAAATATCAGATAGTAAAAAATACTATAAAGCCTCTATAATTAAAACAGTGTGATATTGGCACGTGAACATGCAGATAGAGCTTTTCAATAAAATAGCCAATAATTTAACCCAAGTATACATGGAATTTTATATCACAATAATAGATTTAGGCAAGAAACAGCAAGAGATGCTAACTAGTAGGTAGATGTTTGAAGAGTTACAAGACATTGACTGTCTCAACATATCCTTATAACTTTACTAGAAAAGGGTAAAATAGTAAATTACAGTGAAGGATCCTGATAAACACCACCTTAACTGAGTGATCAAAGTTAGCATGGATAGTAATAGGACTAATCAGTAGCAAATGGGTACAGTTACAAATCACTGAGAGACTTGGTTTCATTTCTACGGTAGTCTTGCCAAAAGTACATAACCTGAAGAATGCTGCGGAATTACACATATTGAGATATTATCTACAAAAAGGCTGGCCTTCACTCCTAGAAAATATCTTTATAAAATACAAAGAATTAATATACAAATTTGCCAGGTTAAAGAGACATGTGAAACGTGATAAATGTAATGCATGATGTCAGATTTATTTTTAAAAAGAGTTAATTGGTGAAGTTTGAATTAAATCAGTAGATTACTTAATAGTGTTATGTTAAATTTATTTTCTGATTTTGATAATTTTACTTTGGTAATATAATAAAGTACCTGTTTTTAAGAAATACCTATTGATGTATTAAGAGTAAAATGGAATATTCAATTTGCAGTTGAGAAACTGTCATATAAATAAATAAATATGATGAGAGAAAAATAAAATAAATGTAATAATATGTTAATATTTGTGATATACGGGTGAAGTCTATCTGGGAGTTCTTTGTGCAACTCGTGCAAATTGCCTGTAAGTTTGAAAATATGTTAAAATTAAAGTTTAAAAAACAAACCAACTGATGGTGTAATATAGATATTATCCATTTTTTTAAGCCAATGATAAAACTAAGACCAGACAGTGCAAATGCGTAATCGATGCACATGAAATTATGATTTATTATGTAGTAAATAAAGAAATTGCCTTTAAATAAGACTTTTTAAAGATAACCTAAAAACCTAAGGTTGTCAAGCACATCGTAATCCATAGTTCTAACTCAAAAATTAAGAGAGTGCAAGGAAATAGACTATCATACTTCACCCTTTTTAGACTTCCCAACCTAGAAAATCAAAACAATTCTCGAGATAATATCAAACTACTATGTGTGTGAGTGTATGTGTGTTCAGGTTGGGGGGAAGATGAAAGAACCAGATGTGTTCTACATTTACTGTTAGAAACATAGAAGCAAATTTACTGACCACCTCCAGCTAATATAGAAATTTTTCCTCAAACATGAGAATTGTTCCATTCTTTTATTTTAAAATTAAATTTATTGGTAGAACAACTGTTAATAAAATAGGTTTTAGTGTACAATTCAATAATACATCATATGTATATTGCATTGTGTGTTCTCCACCCAAAATTAAAGTTCCTTCTGTTACCATGTATCTGACACCCTTTACCCCTGTTTATCTCTCCTCTTTCCCTCTGGTAACCACTAAAGTCTGGTTTGTGTCCATAAGTCTGTTTCTTTGTCTTGTTCATTTGTTGCTTTCAGTTTTATATCCCACATACGAGTAAAATATGGTTCTTGACTTTTCCTTACTGACTTACTTTGCTTAGCATGATAATCTTAAGATCCATCCATGTTATTGCAAAGGGAAGTATTTCATCTTTTCTTAAGGGTGGGTAGTATTGCATAGTATATATCTACCATAACTTCTTTATCCAATCATCTATCGAAGGGCACTAGGGTTGTTTCCATGTCTTGGCCACCATGAATAATGCTGCAATAAGCATTGGGTTGCATATATTTTCACAGATAAATGCTTTCAAATTTTTAAAGTAGATACCCAGAAGAAGGATTGCTGGGTCACATAGTAATTCTATTGTTAATTTTTTGAGGAACCTCCATACTGTTTTCCATAATGGCTGTACCAATCTATATTCTTACCAGCAGTGTATAACTATGCTTTGCTTTTTTTGTTTGCTTTTTCTTGACTTAGTTTTTTTCCCCTCTATCTCCCCCTACTTTTGTTATTTTAAAATATATTTTGTTTTAGTTCTACCTCCTTATAATTTGTGAGGAAACATCAATAAATTTTAAGTAAATACTCATGTCTACAAGTGTTCTCAGGTCTGGTAGAAAGCTCACAGAAACCAAATATTTATTTATGCTAAAAGTCAGCTGTACATGCCCAAATAATATTTGAAAAAAATTAGAAAATTCAAAGAATAAATTTTAAATATTCGAGTTGTTTATTTTTAAATTCAGGAGTTTTGTAAACATTCTCAGTAGCTAATAAAAGGAGAAAATTTATTTCATCAACATTTTCAAATAATTGAATAAGTAAAATTTACCTCCTGTAAGTTATTTAATTTAACAAAAATGCATAAATCCTGTGAGCAAAAAAGGTACATTGTATTTTTGTAACTATTCACCATAAAATGCCAGAGGCATAGTGATATACATAATTAAACTAAGATGAGGATGTTAAGTGTAGACACCAGAACTGCTTGATTCCAGTTATACATGAATAAGCAAATCTATATAATGCATTTTCTTATTTTTTATGAGAACAAGAAAATCTATTGAGAATTATTTACATGATATTTGTTATAAAGAAGCATGCCAAAAGTAATTCAAAATTATCACATTAATTAAAAGTGTAACTTTAAAAGTAATGATGGAAAAATATTTTTATCTTATTTTAATAGCTGAGGAATTAGACTTATGAAAGCACACACACTGTACACTTGCATGGATTTTTTTTGTCAAGGGCTGGTTACTGACATATCACACCACTGAATGGTTATCAGCATACGGAGATAAAAGTTCAGGCTTTTTCCTAGAATTTATTAATGGTTATTCTGGCTACCTTTCTATGACAGACACGTGTTCATACATTTATTATCTCTTTAAATGATGAAATATAAAAGTAATTAAGAAAACACTTAGTATTCCTGGAAAACAATTAGAATTCTGACCAAACAAAAGATAATATTTTCTTTTAAATAGCTGTATTAATAATGATTTATGTTTTTATATTTTTATTTGTTTACATACGCATCATTTTTCAAAGATAAAAAAGGCTCTGCTTTATATTGTTCACAGTAACTATTTAGAGCACTGTTTATTTCATGAGAAAAATATATGAGACACTGCCAAACTTCTTTAATTTTGCCTTCAGAAATTACTCTTCTTGACTGTTATCTTAGCGATATATAAAATAAATGATATATTTTACATATAGACTCCATATTTTAAATCTCCTATCAAAATACCTAAATTTTAATTTCACATGTTTCTAAGTTTTGAGGAAAATAAAATTAGATGTGATTAGGTAAACTTATAATATGAAATTATATTAAAATTATAATCTATTATAAATTTGTTATAAATTTAATAATGGATTTATAACATAAATTTACAATACATAATTATAAAATATTTAATAATATATTGTACATTTAAAATAGATTTGTAATCTATTATACATTTAAGAATAGATGAATAAAACCATTTTAAGTTTGTTAATAATCTTATACAGCAACATATTAATTATCATGTAAGCTAAATCAGATTTATTTTCTATTTTATGAATAGGGATATTATTAAAAATACCATGAAACAGACACAAAAAGAATTTATGCAATGTTTTTTTTGAGGAAAAAAGTGAGATATAGTAGAATGATAGGATTTAGCAATTAAAGGAATTATGATGGGTATGATGTGAAAATGTATTTGTGTATCAATTTATCTACATTTAAAATATTGGTTTCACTTTTAACAGAGGGCTTTGATATTTAAAATTAACATAAATTTTAATAATATTCTATTTTATTAAAGTAACATTTTCAATAGAATATCTCTCAAATTTAAGATTTAGACATTTTAAATAATTTACTCAGGAATTATATGTATTATCACAATAAAAATAATTTCAATGGTAATACACATAGAAGAGTGGTTAATATGAATCAATCAAGAAAATAAATAACTCATTTCTAACTCTACCATTTACTAGACCTGTTACTTTCAGCAAGTTATGTGACTTTATTTGCTTTTCTTCAGTTTCTTTGAATATAAAATGGGATATATAATACATAAGGAAAGTGATTTTTGAAGATTAATGCAATATAAACATGAGGTCCTCTGCCCAGAGCCTGACATAGAGTAAGTCCCTAGTATTTGAGTTATTATTACTAACATAATGATTTATAAAATAACATCAAAGCCAAGCAACTCTCTGTGTAAAATGGGTCAGTGCATCAGTTATTTTACTAATGAAATAGACAAATGTTGTTATCTTGCTATATCTATGTAGTAGCTTCTCCTTTTCTCTTTTATCTAGATATGTCATGAAAAGTCATCAGTTATTCCTCAAAAGTTATCTCTGGATAGAACACCCTTATTTTTCATCATCCTGGTGATGTCAGTTTTTGATGAAATGAAATTTCCAGCATCATATATTAAAATAGGAGAGTCTCAGATTTACATCTGTAATCCCAAGATAAAATGATCTACTCATACATTTACCTCATGGATTGTTGCTAGGGTTTAACAAAACAATTTAGCACATTGACTGTTTTTTTTTTTTATTTTAAAGATTATATAGGTGAAGAAGATATAATCTTCATGAAAGAATACACACCTAGGAAGATATTTACTTCATCACATAAGGGTTATGAAAAGACTCCACATTTTCAGTCTTTGGCCCAATCTCAAAGAAAATGATGTAGGAGTAAAAACCAACAGATGAGAGAATAGTTCTCATGATTATTAGAAGAAAAATATACCTTCTTTTTACTAAAGAATTCTTTTCAGAAAAGGATTGAAGGAATTTGAAGAAAAAAAACCTTGAGGAAGTGCTATCTTCTAACTGGGAGGCTTCTTCTACTGCCCAGTTATTTGAGGGATTATATCAGTACCTGGTTAGAAGAGAGAGAGAGAGAGAGAGAGAGAGAGAGAACAAAGTGAGAGAATCTTCAGTTTTCATAATAAGTTGTTCTTATCACTGTTCTGTAGATACAAAGATGAGAAAATTTCATATCACAAGTCTTGGTTGGGAATTAAGTGAAAGCATTTGGTTAAATTATCCCATGCTTTTCCTTTCTTAGGATGGCTGTTGCATTGAGAATCTTAGGCAGTTAGGAACAAAGACCGTAATCTCTGCAAGTAAATTCTTCAAAATTAATATTAATAAAAATAAAATTAAATGCATATGATTAAAATTTTAAGTAATTTTAAATTAATGATAGTTATGGAGAACTGGAATAATCAGAATGAACAAATTGACTATGCCATAATGTTTGCTAGTTCTGTGAATGTAGTCTTGGTGTAAGTTCTAAGAGAGAATCATACTTACCCTGGTAAATATGTTCAGGCTAATAGTTTTTCTAACTATGCAATCTTGGTTAATTTGTCTCAGTATTATTTGCTTCACTTTCCTAGAAAATCAAAACAACAGCTTCACAAAATGTCGATGTAAATATTGACTGAAAAATTATTTGCAAAGAGACATATTGGGCCTTCGTTATGTGATTTTGTTTTCCTTTTCCTTTATTTCTTTTCTTTTCCTCTCAAACGAACGGTGTATCTCATAAAGTAGAAAAATTGTTGACATTATATTTATATTTTTACTTCATTATCATTTCATTACAAAATGATTATTGAGCAACTTTCATACAAACACTTGGGGATGCAATAATAAACAATACCAAACCTACAAGGGTTGGTTGTCACAGAGATTACATATGAAACACTCCACAGTTTGGTTTATACTTTTATCTTTATAATTTATATTGTTTGGAAATATTTTCCTTTTAATACAACATCATTATTCCCAGAAAAGCTACACATCATATAACAAATTCAAGTGGGTTTTGCACATTTTGATTTATTAAGCCATTTGTAAATTGATATCATTAATTTTTATCAGTAGTATCAAATACAGGCCAGAACATATAAAGATTATATGCCTAAATGCTAAATTTTGATCTCTAAGCTAAAAACATATATTTAACATAAAATAGTGGAGCAAAATGTTTTGAACATGCCTTGGTACATATGTGAAAGATTAGGTAATGTTTCTGAAGTTAAGTGCATATTGAACTCATTAATTTATCTTAATTTCTTGTTTTCATGTAAAAAAATCTTTGATTAATTTAATTAAAGATGTTTGATGCTGGTAAAAATATTCCAAGTAAATAACCACAATACAGTTTTCTTTATAATGCCATTCAAAAGGTAACATAGAATATAATTAAATCTGATATGGTCTATTTATTTTGTAGATATATATACATATAGATTAAGTTTTTCATGCTTAAGACTTGCCAACTTTAGAATGCCTAGAATGAAGCATGTTTTGCAGAGTTAATCACTCCATCAGTCAGCAAACAATGGGCTTTCTAAATTGTACTGTTGTTCAGAGTAAACATTTCTAAATTATATATTTAGCACAGAGAACAAATGAATTAGTTAGAATTCAAATGGATTATAAATTATTAAGTCTACATTTCAGGTAGCGGTGTCTATAAAATGATGTGAATGTTATTAATGCTAAAGTTTTTTGATAATAAAAATGTAATCAATATAACTTTTATGTATCCTCATACATATCTTATTGTCATGAATTCCATTGTAGATCTGTGAAGAACGGCTTGTGAATGGGTACAAATTTCACTCAAATGTGACTGCCTGGGATTCTAAACTGCTCTGCTAGTCCACACTTAACTTTTAACATTATGCTAAAAAAGTTCAAGAAATTATTCTTAGCAACTGACATGCTCCCAGTATCTCTTCTACATATTCTCTGTTACAGGTGTGCCCATGCTAGTATCACATCATTTTGAATTGGCCTGCCTTATCAATTTCATGCAATTTGGTTGTTCTATAACATCAACTTTCTGATGGGTTCCAAAAGTTGTTTTGTTTTATTTTTCAGCTTTTTCTTCTTGGCGAATTGGAGCATCTTTCTTTACAGTTTTCGACATCTTAGGTATAAGCAAAACATGGAACATTCTCTGCTACTTTAAAATGATGTTTTGCTAGTCAGCTTCGTATTTAATTACTTAAGATTTAAGTCAACATAGAATTATAACAAAACTAGAGGAAAGAGAAGTAAATTTTTTTATTTAAGTGTAATTATTCATTATTTTGTTACAAGCACATTATTTTTGAGTAGATAGATGTATTTTGATACTAAGTACCCCCAAATGCAGTCTGTGGTATATGTGGTCAATTGGCACAAAGTTTCTATTCTCATTTAATTTGGTGTCCATTTGTGAATGGCTGAGGTGAAAAGGTATAAATAGAAATTTTAAGAGTGTCTTATAGCAAAGACTCTATGAGTGAATTATTTCAACTGGAAACTATTAATGATATTTGGAAAGTACAAGAAAGTGAAGATATTCTCTTAAATTTAAAGATATGGGAGATTAGAACTGCCCAGTTTTAATATTACAGTGCTGAGTTATGAGCTTTATAAATTCAGAGAAGCAGTTGTAGTAATAATGGAGATAGAAAAATATTTGTTGTTTCTGTTCTAAAGATGTCTTTTAGAACTCGATAATCTATCTGTGACCACTTGACTTCAGATCATCCAAAGAGATGGTAAACAATATCATTTGTAATCACCTAATTCCTGGATTAAATCTTTTTCTACATATATATATATATGCAGAAAAAGATTTAATCCAGGAATCAAGATTAAAGATTAAATCAGAACTCATTCTATGATATATTGATATATACATATGTATATATATACATATATATGTATATATATATATATATAAAGATTAAATCAGAACTCATTCTATGATATATATACACACACACACACACACACACATATATATATATATATATATATATATATACACATATATATCATAGAATGAGTTCTGATTTCTTTATGGCACACTGACAAAAGGCTCAGTGTGTTTTACAGAGAAGATCATAATAAGAATAGAACAATGTATGAATAAAATTGCTATTTTAAAAACACATTTGAGTGACGTCAGTAAAATGGCAGAATACAGAGCTTCCAGCCTTCATATCTCCATGGAAACACTGACTTAACAATAATGTAGAGACAACATGCCTTTGTGAGAACTCCAGAATATCAACAAATTTCTCAGTCAAATCTTGCAGGTCAGAAGGGTATGAGGTGATATATTCAAAGTACTAAAAAGAAAACTGCCAACAAATAGTACTATATTTGGCAAAACAATTTTCAAAACTGAAGGAGAAATTAAGACTTTCCCAGTAACAAAAGCTGAGGGAGTTCATCACCACTAATTAACTGCTCTAGAAGAAATGCTCAAGTGATCCCTTCAAATTGAAATGAAAGGATATTAGATGTAACAACAACAAAAAAACACAAAAATATAAAACTCTCTGGTTAAGGTAAATACATAGACACATTAGAATTTTGTAGAATTGTTGTTATACTTCTGTAATTATAATAATGAATAAATCATTAAGTCTGGTATAGATTTAAAAAACAAAAGTGTAACAAATAACTATAAATGTACATTAATGAATAGACAATATAAAAAATGTAGTATCTGGCATCAATAACATAAAGTTGGGTGGAGATGTAAAGAAGTAGTTTTTGTATTCAATTGAAGTAAAATTGTTATCAGTTTAAAATAGATATAATTTAAAACAGGTTGTTATAACTTTATGTAATTCTTATAGTAAACACAAAGAAAATACTTGTTGAAGATACAAAAGGAAATAAGGGAATCGAAATAGGTTTATACAAAAAATCAACAAAACACAGTAAGAGAAGAAAAGAGGTATAATATCATTAAGACACAGAGAAAAGAAAGAACAAAATGGCATTATGGCAAGTCTTTCTCTATTATTATTTCAAATGTAAATAGATTAAACACCCCTTAAAAGACAATGATTGGCTGAACATTAAAAAAAATAATAATAAAGAAAAAAGATCAACTATGTGCTCAGATACAAGGCTCACTTTTGTTTTCTTCTGAAGCAACTCTCTTTCATTTTTTTAATTAACTTTATTGGGGGTGACATTGATCAATAAAATCATATAGGTTTCAAATGTATAATTCAACGACACATTATCTGTATACTGTATCATGCATTCACTGAAATTCAAATCTCCTTCCATCATCTTATATGTGACACCCTTTACCCTTATCTACCTCCTCCTTTCCCCTCTTTCTCTCTGGCACCACTAAACTCTTGTCTGTGTCTATGAGTGTTTGTCTTGTTTGGCACTTTCAGTTTTATATCCCAAATAGAATGAAATCATATAGTTCTCAATTTTTTCTCTCTGACTTATTTCACTTAGCATGATAACATCAAGATCTATCCATGTTGTCACAAATGGCAGTATTTCATCTTTTCTTATGGCTGAGTGATATTCCACTATAATCTAAGGACACACATAGGTTGAAAGCAAAATTATGGGTAAAGAAATTCCATGCCAATGATTAACCAAAAGATAACAGAGGTAGCAATACTTATAACAGACAAAATACATTTTAAGTCAAAACCTGTCACTTGCCATTATAACAATTATCAATATATTTGCGCCTAACATCAAAGTCCCAAATATGTGAAGCAAACACTGACCGGAACTGAAAAGATAAATAGACAGTAATATAATAATAGTAGAATATCTCAATACTTTACTTTCAATAATGTATGGAACAAGATAGGTCAATAAGAAAACAGAGGACTCGAACACCACTAAAGACCAATTGATCTAATAGAAATATATAGAATACTTTACCCAACAACAAAATACAGGTGTGTGCATGAACCTTATCCAGGACAGACCACCAGAGAAGCCATAAAAACATTCTTAACAAATTTGAGAAGATTGAAATTATATAAACTATTCTTTCCAACCATAACAGAAATAAATTAGAACATCTATGGCAGAAGTAAAACTGGAAAACACACGAATATGTTAAAAGTAAATATACACTTAAACCAATGGTCAAGGAAGAAATGACAAGATAAATTAGAAAATATATGAAAATAAATGAAAATGAAAACATAGCACACCAAATTCATGGGATGCAGCAAATGCAGCACTAAGATGAATGTTTATACCAGTAAAAATTTACAATAATAAAAGAAAGGAGTTCCAGTCAAGAAGGCAGGCTAGATAAAAGCAAGATTCGC
The DNA here is from genome assembly GCF_902729225.1 of Pteropus medius. Taxonomy (NCBI): domain Eukaryota; kingdom Metazoa; phylum Chordata; class Mammalia; order Chiroptera; family Pteropodidae; genus Pteropus; species Pteropus medius. The sequence continues at coordinate 21,967,081 of NW_024349519.1, forward strand.
CTCCTTCCACAACTGCATTAAGATTACAACCAAATTATAAAACCAAACTATTTGGAGAATCACCTGAAGTCTAGCTGATCATAAAACATACATCCGAGGATATAAAGAAAAAGCCACATTGAGAAAAATAAGAGGGGGCGGAGAGACATCAAGCAGACTGGTTCGGCACTGGCACCTGGTGGCTGAGCATCCAGAGGGAAATCATGGCTGCAGAGGCCCCCTGAAGGAATAAGAGTCCCTAGCCCCACATAGGGGCTCTCCAGCCCAGGTTTCCAGTCCCAGAAAGAGGCGTTCCCATAAAATCTGACTGTAAAATCCAGTGCGGAGTCTGGTCACCTGGGTTAGGCCGAAAAAATCCTGAAAATCTAGACACCTAGTAAAGGGCCCACAAACAGACTCACTCACTCATAGACACTTACTCTGTGCTCTGATAGAGGGTCAACATCTTGGGAGGTGTAAGAGACATATGGGGAAAGACTGAGTTGTGTGATACTGGGGCAAGGGCTGGAGGGACAGCCACCATTGCTCCTTTCTTAGGCCCTGCTCTAAGGCAGTCTACAGGTGTGTGCTATCTTGCCTGTATTGAACTCTCCCCACCATGGCTAATTCTGAAGCTGCGTTGGCCCAGTAAGAGAGGCCAGCTCCACCTCAAGTCTCCCTGAGGCCTCACCCCACCAATTGCCTGTGACAACCCATTACTGAGCAGCCAGCCCCACCCTATGCTTTCCCTGAGACACACATTGGCAGGCAGCAGCCCTTGGCTCACTCGGCCTGCACACGGCCCTCACACTTTGGGGGAGATTTTTGGTGATGAGCCACTGATGCCAGCCTGAGCCACAGTGTCTTTCGGGTGGATCGCAGGTGTCTGAGGGCCTGAGGAAGACAGCTGCTGGCCTTTCTGTGAAGCTGCAGATTCAGCACTGCAATGAAACCTGACTGCATTGGCTGGGAGAAATTTGTTCCCGTTACTCTGATGAATCCCAGGGTCCCTACTCCAACTAACTCACATACCACCAAAAGGCTCTGCAGAGTCATATGGGCAGCTGGCATGCAGCTGGCATGCAGCCCCAGAAAAATTTCCTAACTGATCCTTTTACTAAGCCATCCCAGGCGCGATAATGGGGGTCACAGACCTTGGCTTGCAGTGCGGTCTCTCCCACTTGCCTTCAGATAAAGCATAGGCAGCAATCATCTGCAGATCGCTTTGTAGCTCCACTAGGTAACCCTGAGCAATCAAAGGCAGTGGCTGAACATGGCCTACACAGGATTCCCTCCCAAGGGGCCACAGAATCACACACCTAAAGGTTGGTATCAGACCACAACACTGTACCACCTGACTAGCCCCATAAGAAGGACACCCAAAGGGTGGTCTCAACAGGTACATGAGACAGCTGGGGTGAATCCCACTTTGTGAGGTCAGCACCCACACAGCAGCTCATACTGTGGGTGTGGCCAATCCCCACAGCCAGGCAGCCCCAGAGTCAATCCCATCCATTGATGAGTTAACAGCAATCAAGGAGAACACACATAACCGCACAAAGAATATGCCCGGAGTCCCTGGCACAAGTGATCGGGAAGATCACGCCACTGGGCCACAAAGGACACCTACTACATAAGGCCACCTGGCCAAGGCTGAAACATATAACAAATCTTCCTAATACATAGAAATGAACACAGAGAGACAACTAAAATGAGAAAACAAAGAAATATGCCACAAATGAAATGACAAGAGAAAATTCCAGAAAAAATCTAAACAAAATAGAAGAAAGCAACCTACTAAAGATAGAGTTATAAGGATGCTCAATGAACTTGGTGGGGGGGAATAGATAATCTCAGTGAGCACGTCAACAGGGAGATAGAGTATATTTAAAAGGACATAGAAACCATAAAGAAAAACCGCTCAAAAATGAAGAATACCATAAGTGAAATGAAGAATAAACTATAAGGAATCAATGGCAGATTACATGAAGCAGAGGAACAGTTCAGTGAGTTGGAAGACAAGGTAGCAGAAAACAGCCAATTAGAACAGCAAAAAGAAAAAAGGATAAAAAAATAAGGAAAATTTAAGAGACCTCTGGGACAACATGAACATACCAACATCCACAGCATAGGGGTACTAGAAAGAGAAGAGAAAAACTAAGGGATTGATAACCTATTTGAAGAAATAATGACAGAAAAATTTCCTAACTTACAAAGGAAATAGACATAGTTCAAGAAGTGCAGCGTGCCAAATAAGAAGAACCTAAACAGGCCCATACAAAGATACATCATCAGGAAAATGCCAAAAGTTAGAGACAAAGAGAGAATATGAAAAGCAGCAAGAGAAAGGCAGCCTGTTACTTACAAGGGTGCTCCCATAAGAATGTCAGCTGATTTTTCAACAGAAACTTTGTAGGCTAGAGGGATTGGCACAAAGTATTCAAAGTGATTAAGAACAAGAATCTACAACCAAGACTACTCTATCAAGCAAAGCTATCAATTAAAATTGAAAGTGAAATAAAGAGCTTCCCAGACAGCAAAAAAGCTAAAAAAATTCATCACCAATGAGCCAGAATTACAAGAAACTGTAATGGCTAAGGGGAGTTCTGTAAAAAGAAAAAAATCTCATAAATACAAATGATAAAATAGCAATAACTATGTACTTATCAGTAATCACTTTAAATGTAAATGGATTAAATGCTCCAATCAAAAGACATAGGTAGCTGAATTAATAAGAAAACAAGACCCATACATATGCTGTCTACAAGAGACCCACCTCAGATCAAATGATACACACAGATTGAAAGTAAAGGGATGGAATAAGATATTTCCTGCAAATGGAAATGATAAAAAAAGCTGGGGTAGCAATATTTATATCAAATAAAATAGACTTTAAAACAAAGGCTATAATAAGAGACAAAGAAAGGCCTTAAATAATGATAAAGAGATTGATAAATAAAGAGGACATAACCCTAATGAACATATACGCAACCAACATAGGAACACCTACATACATTAAACAATTATTGACCAAAATAAATGGAGATACTGAAAGTAATACACTCATAGTAGGAGACTTTAACACCACATTGAAACCAATGGATATATCTTCCAGACAGAAAATCAATAAGGAAACAGTAGCCGTAAAACACACTAAACCAAATAAATTTAATTGATAATTTCAGAGTGTTTCACCTCAAAGCAGCAGAATATACATTCTTTTCAAGTGCACATGGAACATTTTCCAGAACAGACCACATGTCAGGCCACAAAACAAATCTCAATAAATTTAAGAAGACTGAAATCATACCGCAATGATATAAAACTAGAAATCAACTACAACAAAAAAACTGAAAAATACACAAACACATGGAATCTCGACAACATGCTATTAAACAATGAATGGGTTAATGATGAGATAAAGGAAGAAATCAAAAGACACCTAGAGACAAAAGAAAATGAAAGCACAATAACTCAAAATCTATGGGAAAGCAATCTTAAGATGGAAATTCATAACAATACAGGCCTACCTCAAGAAACAAGAAAAATCTCAAACAAACAATCTAGACTTACATTTAAAAGAACTAGAAAAAGAACAGCAAACAAAACCAAAATGAGTAGCAGGAAGAAAGTAATAACTGTCAGAGAGGAAATAAACAAAATAGAGTATAGAAAAACAAATGTCTTGGACAGGATGGCTTTACAGATGAATTTTACTAAACATTCAAAGAAGAATTAACACCTATGCTTCTCAAAATATTCCAAATATTGACGAGAAAGGAAGGCTTCTTAACTCCTTTTACAAAGCCATCGTTACCCTGATTCCAAAAGCAGACAAAAAAAGTAAAAAAAAAAAAACACACACACACAAACAAACAAACAAAAAAACTATAGGCAATATATCTATTGTATGGCGAACATTGATACAAAAATCCTCAACAAAATATTAGCAAACCAAATTCAGCAATACATTAAAAAGATGTATATCATGATCAAGTTGAATTTATTCTTGGATGCAAGGTTGGTTTAATATCTGCAAATCAATTAATGTGATATACTACATTAACAAATTGAAAGATAAAAATCATATGATCATATCGATAGATGTAGAAAAAGCATTCAACAAAATCTAGCATCCATTTATGATAAAAACTCTTGGCAAAGTGGAAAAGAGGGAATATACCTCAACGTAATGAAGACCATTTACAGCAAGCCTACAGTTAATATCATACTCAATGGGGAAATGCTAAAAACATTTTCCTTATGATCAGGAACAAGATAAGAATACCCAGTTTCACCACTTCTATTAAACACAATATTGAAATTCCTAGCTATAGCAATCAGGCAAGAAAGAGAAATAAAAAGCATTGAATTGGAAATGAAAAAGTAAAACCGTCATTATTGCCGATGACATGATACTATATATAGGGAATGCTAAAGATTCCAGCAAAAAAAACAAACACACACACACACACACACACAAAAAACTGTTAGAACTGATAAATGAATTCAGTGAAGAAGTGGAATAAAATTAATATTTAGAAGTGGGTTGTATTTTTATACACCAATGATGAACTATGAGGAAGATAAATTAAGAAAACAATCCCTTTTAAAACTGCATCCAAAAAAAAAATACCAGGAATCAAATTAACCAAGGACATAAAAGACTTGTTCTTGGAAAATTATGTCATTGAAAAAATGCATTAAAGAAGATATAAATAAAAGGAAGCCTACACTGTGCTCACGAGTAAGAAGATTCAACATCGTTAAAACAGCCATACTATCCAAAGCAATCTGTAGATTCATTGCAACCCCTATCAAAATATCAATGGCAGAGAAATAAAACAAATAATCCTAAAATTTATATGGAACCATAAAAGATCTCTAATAGCCATGGCAATCTTGAGAAGGAAGATAAAGTTGGAAGTATCACACTACCTGATATCAAACTGTACTACAAGGCTAGTAATAGTAATCAAAATAGCATGGTATGGACATAAAAACAGACACATAAATCAATGGAACAGAACAGAGAGCCCAGAAATAAATTCATACATATATGGTCATTTAATCTATGACAGGGGAGACATATACAATGGCGTAAAAATACTCTCTTCAACAAATGGTGTTGGGAAAATTAAACAGCTACATGTGGAAAAAAATGAAACTGGACTATCCCCTTACTCTGTATATAAGAATAAACTCAAAATAAATTAAAGACTTAAATTTAAGACCCAAAACCATAAAACTTCTAGAAGAAAACATAAGCAGTAAACTCTCTGATATTACTATTAGTAACATTTTTTTCTGATATATCTCCTCAGGCAAGGAAAATAAAAGAATGAATAAACAAATGGGACTACATCAAACTAAAAAGTTTTTGATGGCAAAGGAAACTTCAATAAATGAAAAGACAACTTACTGAATGAGAGAAGTTATTTGCCTATGATATATTTGACAAAGAATTAATATTCAAAGTTTATAAAGAATTCACAACTCAAGAGCAACAACAACAAAATCTAATTAAAAAATGGGCAGAAGTCCTGAATAAGTATTTCTCTAAAGAGGAAATACAGATGGCCAGTAGACATATGAAAAGATGCTCAAGATCACTAATCATCAGGGAAATGCAAATCAAAACCACAATGAGATATCACCTCACACCTGTAAGAATGGCTATCATCAATAAATCAACAAACAACAAGTGTTGGCAAGGTTGTAGAGAACAGAGAACCCTCATATACTGTTGGTGGAAATACAAATTAGTACAGCCACTCTGGAAAACAGTTTGGTGGTTTCTCAAAAAATTAATAAGAGAACTACCTTTTGATCCAGAAATTGTACTTCTGGGTATTTACCCCAAAAAACCAAAACACTAACTCATAATGATCTACATACCCCTGTTTTCTTAGCAGTGCTATTCACAACAGCCAAGGTTTGAACACAACCTAAGTGCCCATCGATAGACAACTGGTTAAAGAAGTTGTAGTACATATATACAACAGAATATTACTCAGCCATTTAAAAAATGAAATCTTACCATTTGCAATGGCATGGATGGACATAGAGGGTATTATGCTGAGTGGAGTAAGTCAGACAGATAAATGCCATATTTCACTTTCATCTGGAATCTAAAGAATGAAATAGATAAACAAAATAGAAGCAAACTCATAGATACAGAGAATATTTTGATGTCATAAAGAGAAAAATAAATACCATAGAATTTCACTGATATGCAGAATCTAAGGAAAAAAGAAACAAATTAAAAGAAAACAGACTCACAGAGAACAATCTGGTGATTGCCAGAGGGAAGGAGGGTTAAAAGACTGGGTGAAGGGATGAAGAAGTACTAATTATTAGTTATAAAACATTCACAAGGATTTAGAGTATAGCATAGGTATATGGTCAATATTATTGTAGTGGTTGTAGGTAATGCCAGATGGGTGCTAGAATAAGGGAGGGGGATCACTTCATAAATTATATAAATGTCTAACCATTGTATGTACACTTGAAACTAATATAGAGTAAAAAATTAAAAAAAAGAAGGATCTTAAATAAACAACCTAACTTTACAAATTAGCCCAAACTTAACAAAAGAAAAGAAATAATAAAGACTCGAGCAGAGATAAACAAAACAGAGAATAAAAAAACAATAGAAAAAGTCAATGAAACTAGAATTAAAAAAAAAATCAACAAAATTGATAAAGTCTTAGGTAGATTTAGTAAGAAAAAAAAGAGAACATGAAAATAACTTGTCGAAAATTAAAATGGGACATTACTACAGATGCCACAGCAATATAAAAGAATTATGAGAACACTATGAACCTTTATACATCAACAAACAGAATAAACTATAAGTAATAGATATGTTCCCAGAAAAACAAATCAACCAAGGCTTAAGTATTAAAAAATAAAAGAAAATTCTGAACAGACCTATAACTGCTATGGAGATTGAAGAAATAATCAAAATTTCCCAATAAAGAAAATCTTAGGATCAGATGATTTCACTGAAGAATTCTACCAAACACTTAAAAGAAAATTTTGCACCAACCTTCTTCAGACTCTTCCAAAAAAGTGAAATGGAGGAAATACATCCAAATTTATTCTACAAATCCAGCATATTTCTGGTGGCAAGGCAGCACAAAGATACTATAAGGAAACTACAGACCATAACCCTGATGAATATTGATGAAAAAAAATCCTCAACAAAATATTCAACAGTTCATTAAAAAAATTATACACCACAGCTATGTGGGATTTATTCCTTTATTGCAAGTATGTTTCAACATAAGAAAATCAATTAATGTAATATACCACAATAACAGAATAAGGACATTACCACAGGATCATCTCAAGTGATACAGTAAAGGCATTTGAAAACTTCAACACTCTTTCATAATAAAAATACTCAACTAATTAGAAATAGAAAGAAACTACCTCAACATAATAAAAGCCATATGTGAAAATCTCACAGCAAACATCATACATAATGGTGGAAAACTGGATTTTTTTTTTTTTCTAAAATCAGGAACAAGATGAGGATGTCTACATTCACTACATCTATTCAACATAGTACTGGAATTCCTAGCCAGAGCAATTAGGCTAGAAAAAAAAATACAAGACATTCAGATTAGAAAAAAAGAAGGAAAAATATTTCTGTTAGTATTTGGTTATGATCTTATATGTAGAAAACAATAAAGATTACATATACACACATACACACACAAAACCCTATTAGAACTAATAAACAAATTAAACAAAATTGCAAAATACAAAGTCAGTACTCAAAAATCGGTTACTTCTATATACTAACAATGAACACCTCAAACATGAAATCAATATAGCAATACCATTTACAAGAGCATCAAAAGAATAAAATACTCTGTAATAAATATAACCAGTAAGGCAAAAGAGTTTTATAATAAAAATTATTAAACATTGCTAAAAGAAATTAAAGACAAAAATAAGTGGAAACAATTCCATGTTCGTGGATTGGGAGATTTAGCATTACTAAAACATCCATACTACCCAAAGCAATCTACAGATTCAATATAATCCTATCAAAATCCTGATGGCAGTTTTTGCAGAAATAGAAAACAAATCCTAAAATTTTATTGGAATCTCAAAGAAACCTGAAAAACCAAAGTAATCTATAAAAAGAATTACAAAGTTGTAGACCTCACATTTCTTGATTTCAAAACATGTTACAAAGCTATAATGATTAAAATAGTGTAATAGTGGCACAAAGACAAACAAATAGAGCAATGGAAAATAATAGCGATCCCAGAAATAAACCCTCACAAGTATGGTCAATGATCTTTGACAAGGGTGCCAAGATAACACAATGGGAAAAAGATAATCCTTTTACTAAATGATGTTGGAAACTACACATCCACATGAAAAAAAAAATGAGTTGGATCCTTACCTTACCTTATACCATATTAAACAAAATTAACTCAAAATGGATTAAAAATCTAAACATAAGACCTAAAGTTATAAAACTCCTAAAAGAAACATAAAGAAAAATCTTCATGACATTCAAGTTAGTAATGATTTTTAGAATACGACAACAAAAGTGCAGGCAACAAAAGCAAAAATATAAAAATAGGACTACGAAAAATTTAAAAAAAAAAAACCTGTTCATCAAAGGAAACAATCAATGGAGTGAAAAGGTAGTCTACAAAATGGAAGAAGATACTTGCAAATCACATATATGATAAAGAATTAGTATTGAAAATATATTAAAAATCTCCTACAACTCAACAAGAAAGCAAATAACCATATTAAAAATGGGCAAATAACTTGAACAAATATTTCTCCAAAAAAGATATACAAATGGTCAACAAGCATATTAAATAAAACTAAAATTCACTAATGATTAGATCCAAAGCACAATATTACCTCATACTCATCAGGATGGCAATTATTTAAAAACAACAACAACAAAAAAAAATCCAGAAATCAAAAAATAGCGAGTGTTGGCAAGGATGTAGAAAAATTGGAACACTTGTTCAGTATTGGTGGGACTGTAAAATGGTACATTTGCTATGGAAACTAGTACCATGGGACCTCAAAAATTTAAGATCAAATTATTCTATCACCTAACAACCTCACTACTTGGTCTATAGCCAAAAGAATTAAAAGCAGGATCTTGAAAAAATATTCACACACTCATGTTTATTGAATTACTATTCACAATAGCCAATAGGTGGAAACAACACAAATATTCATAGACAGATGAATGAGTACAAGAAAATATGGTATATCTGTATATATAATGACACATTATTCAGCTTTAGAAAAGAAGTAAATCCAGTCATATGCTACAATGTGGATGAATCTTAAGGACATCGTTAAGTGAAATATGTCAGTCACAAAAGGTGGATACCATATAATTCCACTTGTATGAAATATCTAAAGTAGTCAAACTCATAAAAACAAAAAGTAGAATCATAGTTGTCAGGGGCTTGAGGAAGAGGGTAATGGGAAGTTGTTTAATGTGTACAGAGTATCAATTTTGAAAACAAAAAGTTCTATAGATGTTACATAATACTGAAAATATACTTAAAACTCCTGAACTGTGCATTTTAAAAATGGTTAAGGAGGTAAACTATATATATATATTTTTTTTACCACAACTTCAAAGCAATACATTTGCATGGAAGAGTTCTGTGCATTTGAATTTACCTTTAATGTATCTAATATAACACTTACAGGAAGTAGAACCCAGCCTTGAGAGAAGCTGGTTTTTCAGTGAAGAATAGTTTCAGGCAAGAATAAGATAGTATTTGAATGTGAAACCTAAAGGGCATCATAAGACTTTAAGATGTCATATGACTGGACTAGACATATTAATGACCTGAAAAGAGTATATTGGATAAGATTATATTGCATTTACAGAAAAAGCAATACTTCTATGATTATTGTTTCATTATGAAGAATAGGACTGGTGCTCATTATAGTAAAACCTGATGGAGTCTTTTTTTTTAACCTACCAATTTTCAGTGAATATGTGTCCTCATCACTGATCTAAATATTGTTTCAAGTCTTAACAAAATACTTTGTCTCACCTCTAAATAGTACATTTTTACTTTTAGACTTTTAGATAGTGTTTTTAGATAGCTTCTAATTTTTGTTTTTAATTTCATTTCACAATGAGTAAAGCAAAAGAAAAGAATCAACATTTTTCTCCTTATATTTTAAGAGAAGTAGATTGGGTTAGGAATCTGATACTCATGGTTAAACGCCTTGCTTGAAGTCTCTCAAATAGTATGCAATAGAGTGTGATTTATATGCCTTTACTGCCCATGGTTTTTCCATTTACATGCCCAAGGCAACCGCATAAGTTATGAAGAAGAGATCTTTTTAAAGCCAAATTATCCTGGCACTAAGCGTGTTTTGATTTTATTTTCATTATTTCTTTTTCTAAATAAAAGAAAACTAATTGTAGTTTTCATTGCCATACATTCTGGTCTTCACTGTTTTACTGATTTTTTTTTCTCTACCTTCTTTCTTTTTCTAAATAGATTGTCAGGACACTATGACCAGGAGTTATTCCAAGGTTAGTCTTGTGGAAAATAAACAATCTGCATTCTAGCTGGAATTTAAACTGCAGAAACAGAATTTAACAGTAATTCAGTGTAATAAGAAGTCACCTTGGGGAAAAATAGGAGATTCAGTAATGGAATATTGTAATTGTGATTATTATTAGCAGATATTGCCAGGTCTGTCTCTATAGTTAAAAAGTGGAGAAAAAGCTAGACTTCACCATCACTGAAACTACAAACTGACATCCATACACCTCATTACCCTTTGAATTTTTCTGTGATGATCACTGAGTGTCAGGTTTTTTTCCTAATTTAAAAATTAGAAGTTCACAAAACTATTAAAGAGCTATTCAAGCCACAATAATAAAAAAAATATGCTTTATTTTATTTGACTTGAGCTCCTAGATGAATATTCACTTATGTTGCCATGTCATGTATATGTTTTTTATCAACTTTATTGAGGCATAATTGACACACAATTTACTCCACAAATGTCTATACCTATCTATATCTATATCATCTATATCATCTATATCTATATGTATATCTATCATGTTTTATAGTATATGCTCTTTTTGTTTGACATCTTCCAATACGCATAATTATTTTGATTGATACCAAGGCATAATCCATAAAAACAAATTGATAAACTAGATTTCATCACAACTAAAAATTTTTGGTCTCCTAAAGACATTATTAAGAGGAAAAAAAAGACAAGCTACAGACTGAGAGAAAACATTTAAAAAATCATATCTTATAAAAATTTGCATACAGGAAATATAAAAGTCCCTTAAAATTCGATGATAAGAAAACAACCCAATTTCTAAAATGTGTGAAATATTTGAAAAGAAACTTCAACAACAATATAATAACATAGCAGTAAATGGATGGATGTTCAACATCTTGAATCAGTAGGTAAACAAATTAACACTCCAAACATATATTATTGCACATTTATCAGAAAGACTAAAATTCAAAACACTGAACACGCCATGTATTGGTAAGAATATGGAAGAATTGTAGCTATCATATTCTCCTTTTGAGAGTATAAAATGATATCACCATTTTGAAAAACAATTTTGCAGTTCATTTTTAAAAATTAACCATTTATTTATTATAGAATTCAGTTATTTCACTCCTTGTTATTTACTCAAGAGAAAACATATGTTCATACAAAAACAAAGTTGCACCTATTACCTTAATTTATAACAGACATAAACTGCAAATAACTGAAAGTTCCTTCAATAGGTAAATGGATAAAAAATTAATGTACTTCATATAGTGGGATACTACAAAGAAATAAAAGTGATGGACTATTGATACACAACTTCAATAGGTACTTTCACATTCAGCCAATGAAAAATTATGGTTAAAAACACCAAGCATATGTAAGTGCAAATACGGTAGAAATATTTTATTAATATGTTTACATTTAGAACTTAAAAAATGTCAATCTTAATATAATTTCAATGCATATATACAGAGAAGAAATCCCTACTTCATGCGTCATTATATTCTCTGAAACAATGTATTAAGGTTTTGCAATTCTAAATAGCTATTTAAATTGATGTTTCATATTAACCTTTCTATCTCATATAAATACAATGCTCAATAGACAAAAACAAAAACAGTTGCTATTTATTTCATTATTCTCCAAGAGGGATGTAGTAGAAAGACAGTGTTATCTAGGTCATCTTTTTGACATCTCCAAAAATATGCACATCAAAATCTCCACTTACTATTGAAGAAAGCACATAAAAAAGAACATAACAAATTAGGGTCATTTAAATCTAACGGGCAATAGAAATGTATACTTTTATAGTAATATTCAGGTTTGTGGATTATTTTAATATTCAGATGCTGATAGTAAGAATAGCATTAACTAAACATTCAATTCATCTGACTTAAAAAGGAACTATATTGACATATGTAGTAGAAACACATATGTAAAGCTGATTTAAGAGATGACCAAATTCAAGTGTTCAAATAATGCTTCTCTGTTAAACTTTTTCTGTATTTCAAATTATCCACAGTAAATGGCAAAGAAAACTGCCAGCAACTTCAGGTAATATTCTGTCACCTTTATAACCATAGTGTGGAAATTTTTCCTTGGCTAATAGTGCCAGGAGATGTTTAATGGCTCTGATTGCTCTGACTTCAGCTCACCCCCTAATTGATCATTTTGATCAGAGCAATGCAATATCTCATGAAACAGACCTGAGTTACTTGACATATCTAGAGCCATGAAATGGTCATAGTCCCTATTGAATCACAGGAAAATCAAGGAGCTATTCAATGACCAAAAAAAAAAAATGGATTGTGAGCAATTGAAAACAGTTGTCCACTAACAAATGGGTTAGATTCTATAGAGGAAAATCATTCTCTTTCCTGTAATTCTCCCAGGAAGAGTGGAATAGTGGTGTGAGCAAGATGGTTAGTAGCAATTCTACAGGTAAGCTGAGGTAGATTGCTTTTATTGGAGTGCTGATTGTTCTAAAAATTTACAATCCTCAGATATTTTTAGGTTTTACCTGAGTTTGATTTGTTCAGGATGCAACAGAATCTGGTAGTCCTGGTAGTGTGTGATATTAGTAGGTGGTCGAAGTAGGACGCAGCTACTTGTGGTGCTCCTGTAGTTCCAATAAAGGATTCAGGATGAATTAGACACTCCCGCCCACATACGTGCACACACACTTGAATGATCAACCTCTCATTGAAGTTGCATGTGTGTGTGTGTGTGTGTGTGTGTGTGTGTGTGTGTGTGTGTGTGATAGTTTGATGATGGAGCAGGAAAACAAGTGTAGATATGTGAGGAAATTTTCCGTGGATAATATTTTTTTTACTTTATTTATAAAAAAAAAAGATTTTTTGCCTTCCCGCCAGTGTGTAAGTCTAAGTCTAAACCATCAGTATATTTTATTTAAAATATCAAATGAATTCCACTGGTCACTGAAATCCACCTGGAAAGAAGTTTATAGGTACTTAAATTGACTTCCTAAACATGCATGCAGAAAGAAGATCCTCAGTCTGCTGAGTACAATTTAGGAAGAAATAAATGGAGCGAGAGCCCTCACTTCTGATATACTAGTACTGGAAGAAAAGACAGAATAAAGAGAAGGTTTGCTTCTGATGGATAAAATGAGAGATGAGGTAACTAAGACTGATATGTCTTTTTTTTCATTTTGTAGACAATTCTTAGCACAACTGTAGGTTCCATAGATTCTTAAGGATGCCCACTAGTTAATTGCAGTTAGAAAACTAAGGACTTTTTTAAATGCAGAAAACAGAATTTTAATTAAATTGTGAAATGGAAAAGCACCCTTTTAGCAACCTAAGTTTATAAGGTATCTATAAAGTTCTTAAAATGCCTACTGGTCAGGGTTCCCTTCTGAGAAAAGTGGCAGCAGGGTTTCTACGCATAAATCTACACTCTTCAGACCTTGTGATCTAGTTCATCGTGACAAGGTTGATAAAATCATGGTGATTGTGTGTATGAAACTACTCCAGCTACTTGTTTCAGTAAGGCGGTCATGGGGCACTGAGCTGGACCAGAACACAAAGGGCTAGTCGAGATTTAAAGATGAGCCAGATTTTTACACCATCAAGATCCAAGGCTGCTTTCATTTTGCACCACTGTGGAACAAACAAACATAGCCAAGGCTCCATTAGATGAGAGGACTAGTGAGAGACAATTGCAGTGCCTCTAAGCAGTATTTTCTCAGAGTGGCACACCAGGGTTCAGAGCCTCAGTAGAGTAGGAATGGGGGAGGACTCTGAGCTGTGACCTGTGACCTTTATGACTTTAGGCTTTTGGTGGTCTGTGTCGACACTAAAGACTCTTCAATTAAAATACTTTATGAGCTTATTCTTTGCTCATCCCCAGATATGTGCCGCTGTGTTCTATTTCTTTGGTCTAGCTCATATTGAATTTCTCATTGGCACTACAAGGAGGACCACGGGAAGCTGTGCCCTACTGTAACCAGCTAGTAAAATCATGTACTACTGTCACCTCTAGATTTTTGTTGCTCCTGAATGGCAATCGGGTTTCATGAAATCTAAAATTATGGCAGCTGAAATGATTTTATGTGACTTCTATTTCCTCATACACTCTAGCCTGCTATCATGTTTGTAAACTGTATTCTTTATAAAGTAACTTTGGAATTTTTTTCCCAAAAATTTCATTGGAAAATAAGTTATTATGGAATTTGTTTTACTGAAAGGAGTTTAGCAAGTCATTTTTTTAAAAAAAATAGAAATTTAAAATGTATCTATCTATAAAACCTAAACATCACACTGTTACTGAGTAAAATTATGAATTTAGAGAACACTTTTTAAAAGTCCAGATTAAAATCAAATAAAAAAAGCAATATTCACATTTACGGCACTGGGAGCTTTTCACAGTTGTTTCTGGCTAAGGTAAGTAGAATAAACTAGTATTTTTAGTTGTTTGAAAACTACACATTTCTAGTCCTTTTTTATCCTTAGATATAGATTTCACTTCCTTAAAAGAACATAAAATACAGATTTAGGGCTTTGTCCTTGTTACTTCCTATTTCTATGCCTACCCACTCACTTTCTTCTACAGTTATCTTTCAGATTAGCCATACTTTAAAACAGGGGTGCCCAGTCCCCGGGGCCGTGGACTGGTACAAGTCTGTGGCCTGTTAGGAACTGGGCCGCACAGCAGAAGGTGAGTGGCAGGAAAGTGAGCAAAGTTTCATCTGAATTTACAGCCACTCCCCAGAGCTAATATCACCACCTCAGTTATACCTCAGATCATCAGGCATCAAATTCTCATAGGAGCACCAGGCCTTGGTGCCAAAAATGTTGGAGACCGCTGCTTTAAAATATGTAATTATATTGTCTTAACTCTTTCTAATTACAAAAGCTTCAAATTATTGTTCTCTCAAGTTTAGAATCTGACTTCTTTAGAAAGTTTTCCTTTTTATGGTTTTTTATTGGAATCTCCCCTAGTTGGGGCAGCAGTAACGGCAAAATAAGTAGAAGCCTGAGCATCTTGCCAAGGAATACATGCTAATTTCTAAAGTACAGTGATTACTTACATCAGGGCTTGCAGAGAGTTGCAGAGGCCAAAACATTGGTTTGGTATTTTAAAAAATTTTCCTTTGTGAACACTCTATCACTTGTTAACCATACTTGCTAAAACATTAATTCTGTCTATACATGTCTTTTCTTTTTTTTTATTATATAAAACACAATTTCCTGAATGAGTTATATCTATTCACTTTATTATTCTCAACATAGTAGTAAAATTTTTCATATTAACTTTTTATATGAGAGAGATATCTTTAAGTTTTAAAAAAGTACACATACAAAAAATACTTTTCAATTTTAATTAAAACACACTAAAATGAAAAGAAACACGCATACGTGCATTCAAATATTTTAATAATATAATTATTTAGTTTGAAGACAAACATTAAAGAGCAGATTGGTAAATGGGCTAGCACCATATTTTCAGCAACATGTAATAATGTGTCACTCATAAAGTAGACATATTTGCTTAAAATTATTCTAAACAAACCTTATCAAATATTTTAGGCATTATTGAAAATGGTTGTCATTGGAAATATAAGAAGCCTGTTCATAGATTCTGTGTTGCCTTGTTGTCTGAATATGTGACTCTCCACATTGACACCAAATTGGTACCCTGTCAACATATAAAAGAATGGATCATTTTACCTCCTGAGTGATGAAGTTTCAAATCTACGAAGCACAGGCCATCAGTCCTTAAGGTGATTACGATGCCTCAAACCTGACAGTTTGTCCTGACAGCTTTCACATAATCTCAAAATAAAATTGTTCCTGTTTCTATTAGAAGAAGGCAGATGTGTAAAAACTAGAGAAAGAAGAAGGTAAATAGAAAATGATCTTCAGGTTCAGAGCAATTATAAAAAGTTGTTTCCAGGGAAAAGAGTTGAGATTGATTTTGCCTCTCCTTGTGATGTACACAGATGAGACACAAAGAACCCATATGTGTCCAAGGTTTGCCAGGAAAAGGAATATCAGGATAAGCAGATGGTAGTACCATTGCCATATGGCTACTCAGGAATGGGACTATGTTATGGCAACTTGCCATAAGATAAAGCTAGAAATGTTTTCATGCTACTATTTTAACAGCACAAAGAATGGATATCTGGTTTGTTGACATGAAAAATCATTAGAAAAACATGATTAGTACTCTATTATATGCATCTCCACTAACTGACTCTTTGACTTATGAAACAAATCAAAAAGAATCAAATTTATGAGGTTTCCTATGTTCTGGTTACAAAATTATATAGATAATACTGCAGAAATATTTTTAAATTCCAACCCAAAACTCCATTTATTGATATCAGTTAGAATATTTTTAGAGGCTTATATGGTAAATATGGCTTAAAGCCAATATTTCCAGTGTTTACAATGATAAATAAGCTAAACATCACTGTGAACCTTACCAGTTCTCATATTAACCTGTTGTAAAATGATAATTAAAACTTTTTATCTTTAAAATATTTTCCAGTTTTATTGAACTATAATGACATATAATATTGTATTAGTTCAAAATGATTTTATATACACACACACACACACACACACACACATATATATATATATAACAAAATGATGATTACTACAATAAGTTTAGTTAATATCCATCACCCCAAATAGTCACATTTTTTTCTTGTTAAAATGACAATTTAAAGTAAAGAGAGTGTGTAGTGTAAAGAGCACTAGGTTTAGAAACTAAAGAGATAGGTCCAAGACCTGATAAGCTAGGTACAGGCCATTGCAGCTTCGAGAAATCAGTTAATTCCTCCAAGTTTCAATTTCCTTCTCTGAAAAACATTGATATGTTGTTGAGAAAAAGCATGCAGTAAAGAGCAAAGAGTAATTTGGAGGTCATACAGAACTGTATTCAAATTTACATCCTCCCAGTACTAGTTTTGCTATTTTTTCCTGAAAGCTACTAAAACTTTCAACTCAATTTCCCTGTCTAAAAGAGGAGGATAACAATACATGAATCACAGGGCTGAGATGAGAAGTAAATGAGATAATTTCAGATAACTCCAGGTTATAAGACTGATGGGTGACCAAGGAGAGTATGCAGATGGCAGTTTTCTCTGTGGCTTAAGAGTGACTGGAGAGTAGAGAGTGGGTCAACACCCCAAAACCTGGAAGTATTTATTCTACCTGGAAATACTTTGTCTAACTCTGGACAGAGTGTCTTTTAAATGACTTTCCCTGGCATAGAGATCTACCTCAGGCTACAAGGTTCCTCTGGAACCACTTTTATAAGGTGGGTTAAAAGCTTCCCACTTCTGGCTTCCTTGGAGAATGCTGTGTAACCCAAGGAAGATCCTCTCAAGTCCTAACATCCCATTAAAAAGAGAGCTCATACCCCATTTTTTCCTAGAGTTTATGGCATGATCAGATAACACAACCATTCAGAGCACCACGTTGTTCAAATAAAGCCTTAAGTGACTATGAGCAGAGAATTTTCCTACTAACACCTTCTCTTCTAACATAACATCTCTAATCCAATATTCTAATTGTGATATCACTTTTTTTGTTTCTCTTTTCTCTTTAATAATTCTAAAAATTAAACTACAAAACTTATCTTCGTGCATCTGTTGTTGAAAACTATTCAACAATAATGATTAGATCATTGCATGCTTTGTAATAAACTTTACCCATGCCTTTCTCATTTAATCCTTCACTCAATCCTGTGATGGTATTACCCCCTCTCCCCCTAAATACATAAACTCAGACATGTGATACACTTACAAAATATGTTTAAATATTTACAAGATATGATCAACAACAAATAATCAGAAAGTGATAGTACTCGAAGAAATAACAAGCCATCCAATGAGAATGTACATCTTTCCATAACACTGATGAAGGCTGAGAGTAGCTTGCTTACTTTTATAGATATTCACATTAAGTAAGCAGGTATAGGAAAAATTTTCACATTATTCTTCCAAGTTTTCTTCAAAGGTTACAGATACACAACACACAAGTCATGTTGAAGTGTAACTTCCTCTCCTTTCATAGTTTCCAATATCCAGTAATACACATAGTAAATTTAATGTAATAAGCATTGTATGTGAAAATAAATAACATACCACGAGAGAAGATAGCTATGAATGGTCGAGAAGTTCAAGAATAACTCCTCACAGAAGAATTAATAAATGAATGAATAAATGAGATGAAGCTTGGAAACAACTATCCAATCATTTTTTTTTTTAAATTGGGCCCTGTGATGTATGAGAAACTATGAAAGGGTACTGAAGAAAATACAGAATATAATGTACTTTCTGCGACCTAAGAAATAAAGTTTAAAGAAAAAGAAAGCAGCAGTGATGTGTTGGGCTAGATGAAAACTGATAGTGCTTTGCTGAGTTTAAAAGTACCCTAAAGTAGGAATCTGAAGACCAGAGTTAGACACAGACCAGCTCGATGACCTACAACTCAGTGAGTCCCAGGTTTTTACTTATTAATAAAATGGAACTAATATAATAGCAGCTGTCTCGCCTCTGGCACAGGTTTTTATGTGTGTATCAAATAAAATATTCTATATGAAAAATTTTGAAAATGTTAATGTAGTTTATTTAGATGGAGATTGTTTTTAGCTACCTCCTTGGTGATTCATAGGGAATGGGAGAAACTGAAATGAGTTAATTGGGGTTATCATTTTCAAAGCAGGAAAAATAGAAATTCTTCTTTTAGACCCAAAATGCAGTTATAGGAAAGTTGCCCTAGGGTAAACACATTGATGTAGGCAGCTTGGAGGAGAGGCTAGCAAAAGTATAAATCCCCAGGTCAGATCAGTGGGAAACACAGCAGTATTTTGTACTTCGTGAATGAGTTTGCATTATAAATATAAAAGGGACTGAAATGCATGAACATAAAATCTATTTAGAAGGACACTAAATGTCATTTGGAGGGATTATATGTTTTTATTGAGTTGTTCTATCAAAGTAACATGTTAAATTTGGGGTTTAATTGAAAGTTATTCTGTTAATTAAGATGGTGTTAGTTGCAGTATTAGACAAATCCCCAAATCTCAGTTAATTAACATAAAGTCTCTTGCTCCAATAAGTCTAGTCCAGTGTGTGTTTGGGGAGGTTATTGGGAGACAAGGAGGAGGCAGTTTCTTTTTCACGTTCACTCAGAAACCTAAGCTGACAGCGAGCTGTCATCTTCACATAGTTTCCAAGGTGACTGGTTGTTAACCCCAGTAAACTGACCAGGAAAGCATTTAGATGACTGCATGTAAATTTTTTGTGTTATTTGATTTTTATTTTACTTTGCATGTATGTGTGGGAGAAGGTGTTTTAATTAAAAGTAGAATACACCATCTAGCCATAATCCATTGGCCAGAATTTAGTCTTAAGGAGATATGAAAATGAGCACAAAAAATAAGATGTAGTTGTATGTCCAAAAAGTAAGGATATGTAAACATCCAGCCATTCTGTCATACTCTGCCCTTCTATTCATCCAGTGACTGTTTACTTTTTCTTGTTTTCCCCTAACACAGATCACACTCACCTCTCTCCAAGGAAGATAGCACCAAATCTCATCCAGCCATAACTGGTTCACATCTTTTTGTTGCTCTTTGAGATATGGAGATCTATAAACTAAACAATTTGTCTGAAACCTGACCTTGAGAAACAAATATATAATGCAGAAGGTGCAACATAACAATGAAAACTCGTTCACAGAGAGACAACAAACAGGAGAAACACAATCATCAATGGTCTATACGAAATTTTGTCATGCAGGCATACATCGGGCAGGGTGTGGTCCTCAGTCCCATACTTCAGGATCATGGCAAAGTCTTGACTAGACCTTGGATCTGCAATTGGGGAAGAATTCATTGAACACTGACTTCTTTTGTCCTGGCTTCGCCAGCTAGAAAGATTTTACTTATGCATCAATGCTGAGTTTTGAAGAAAATGCCTTTCTTGGAGGCTAGAACTTTGCAGCCTAAAATTTGGGGACCAGATAGTCTGTGAAATATTTTCTTTTTCAGTTTGAAATTGCAGCATCTTTGACAATAAAATTCCCTCAAAAATGGAACATTTTTCTGATATTTTTATTTTCAGTCAGTTCCAGGTGTTTTCCATAGTTCTCAATTTTTATATCTTAACTGCTTCCTTGTCTAAGATGGTATTCTTGCTCAGTTTAATAAAGATGACCTTGAAGCTGATGGTCTTAGTCTTATCTTTTTTTCAAAACTGAGTCTAAAAGCGTTTGATGTTCAAACTATATTAAAATTTTATTCTTGTTGTTTCGGGTCTAGAAGCTAATCTACTCTGGCTTCGAATGTCTGCACTTTCTCTATTGCCTTTTATTTCTGCTTGCAAATAAGGCAATTATAACTTAAGGCCATCTCATTCTTCTAATACCTTGCAAAATGCAGCTAATAGCCAACATACATTACTAACTTCTGTTTTCCAATCTCTTCTGCTAGAGATAGAGGCTTAGTAGACATGCGGTCTGCCTTATGAGTTATCGCAGATGACATTTTGAACATTTGTTTCCTCACTGTATAACAGAGAGCTCACTTTTTTTCAATTGCTTTTATCAGTATCTTTGTAGCCCATTGTCTGACCAACAGTGAGACATATTTAAGGAATTTTAATTCAGCTTCTCATTTCTGATAAAGACTCTTATATTAAGTTAATACCAGCTGCTATAACAAGAGAAGTTTATATCTTGCCTAGGTAATATTTGATGGGAGTGGAGAGGTGACTGTCTCCACACACTCTAGAATATAGGCTGTTGTATTAAACAAACAAACAAAAAAATCGTATGTATTTCAAAATTACCCCGGAATTTGAGATTCAAATAGCAGATGAATAAAAAGAAAGAGAGTAGATGATCACATAAGAAATACTTAGTTGGCCATGACTAGTGATATTATACATTACTCATATAACTCTGATTCAAATAAATCACATGGGCTGCTCTATGTATATTCTAGGACTATGTTCAAGAGAAAAAAATGGATTTCTGAATAATTATCCTGTCTCTGTCAGTAAGTGAGGTATTTACTGATAAATTCTATTAACTTCAGTGTACAAGCATGACTTTTTTTATGTTCTTCAACTGTATTCTGCTTTACAGATATTGAGAGTTTTATTTTTACAGATTGAAGGTTTATAGCAACCCTGCATTGAATACATCTATTGGTGCTATTTTTCTATCACCATTTGGTCACTTCGTGTCTCTGTGTCACATTTTGGAAATACACAATATTTCAAACTTTTTATTATTATTATATTTGTTCTTGTGATCTGTGATCAAAGATCTTTGGTGATGTTATTTTAATTGTTTGGAGGCACTATAAACCACATCCATATAAGACAGGGAACTTAACTGATAAATAAATGTATGTGTTCTAACCGCTTCACCAATTGGATGTTCCCCCATTTCTCTCTCTCTTCTCAGGCCTCCTTATTCCTTGAGACATGACAGTATTGAAATTAGGCCAATTAATAACCCTGCAATGGTCTTTAAATGTTCAAGTAAAAGGAAGAGTCACACATCTTTCGCTTTAAGTCAAAAGCTAGAAATGATTAAGCTTAGTGGGGAAGGCATGTTGAAAGCTGACAAAACTAGGCCTTCTGTGCCAAACAATTACCAAGATGTGAATGCAAAGGAAAGTTCTTAATCCACTTCCTGTTTGCCCCGGCACTTGCAGCTGCAGCGGTTACCCCAAGATAATTCGCGGATTACAGCCCTAACCTTATCCCCCAACGTTTGCCACAAAATATCTCACTTTAATTATTATTTCCGCATCACTCTGGTATATTGATAGTCTTTGGAAACAAATGACATCATTTGATTTATAGCATTCTGGTTTTAGATGTGGTATTTCCATTTACAAACTAGTAATTCACGATCGCTGAAAATGTCAAATTCTAGAAAACGTAGCATTCTTACATGTGATGTTAGCATCATTCTTGAACAGTAGTTAGCTGAAAATTCATTTGATGACTCCGATTTATGTATACATTTCCGTTACATTAGGATTAGAGACAAGTTCTGTTTAGAAATAACTCCAAGAACAGTTTTTATATTTTATTTTCACATTGAAAACCAGTCAGATTTTCTTCAGCCTCAAAGAATGTATTTATGTAAAATTAAGTTAACGCTGGCAACGAGCTGCACTTTTTTTTTTTCTAAATAGGAAATAGGTTAAAGGAAATTAAAAGTGCTACTCCAATGAACACAAGAATGATAAGAAAGCAAAACAACCCTACGCTGACATGGAGAAAGTTTTACTATGGATAGATAGGGAAACCAGCCACAATATTCCCTTAAGACAAATCTTAAACCAGAGCAAGGCCCCAACTCTCTTTAACTCTATGAAGGTTGAGAGAGGTGAGAAAGCTAAAGAAGAAATGTTGGAAGCTAGCAAAGGTTGGTTCATGACATTTAAGGAAAGAAGCCATTTCCAATACATAAAAGTGCAAGGTGAAGCAGCAAGGTCCAATGTAGAAACTGCAGCAAAATATCCAGAAGATCTAGCTAAGATAGTTCATAAAAGTGGCTCCACTAAAAAACAGATTTTCAATATAGATGAAACTTCCTTATATTGGAAGAAGATGTCATTCAGGACTTTCATAGCTAGAGAGAACTCAATTCCTGGCCTCAAAGCTTTAAAGGACAGGCTGACTCTCTTATTAGAGGCACATGCAGCTAGTGACTTTAAATTGAAGCCAATGCTCATTTACTGTTTTGAAAATCTTAGGGTCCTTAAGAATTATTCTAAATTTACTCTGTCTGTGCTGTATAAATGGAAAAACAAAGCCTGGATGACAGTGCATTTGTTTATAACATGGTTTACTGAATATTTTAAGCCCTCTGTTGAGACCTACTGCTCAGAAAAAAGGATTCCTTTCAAAGTATTACTGCTCATTGACAATGTACCTGGTCACCCACGAGCTCTGATGAAGATGTATGAAATGAGATTAATGTCGTTTCATGCCTGCTAACACAGCATCCATTTTGCAGCCTATGGATGAAGGAGTAATTTCAACTTTCAAGTCTTATTTTTTAAGAAATATGTTTCCTAAAGCTATAGCTGCCATAGATAGTGATCCCTCTGATGAATATGAGCAACGTAAATTGAAAACCTTCTGGGAAAAAAAAAAATCACCATTCTAGATGCCATTAAGAATATTCATGATTCATGGGAAGAGACCAAATATCAACATTAATAGGAGTTTGGAAGAAGAGTTTGATTCCATCAAGACTTGAAGGGTTCAAGACTTCAGTGGAAGCAACTACAGATGTGGTAGAAATAGCAAGAGAATTAGAATTAGAAGTGAAACCTAATAATGAGACTAAATTGCTGCAATCTGGTAATAAAGCTTTAATCAATGAGGAGAAGCTTCTTGTGGATGAGCAAAAAAAGTGGTTTCTCGAGACAAAATCTACTCCTGGTGAAGATGCTATGAAGATTGTTGAAGTGACGACAAGGGATTTAGAATATTCCATAAACTTAGTTGATTAAGCAGTGGCAGGGTTCGAGAGGAGTGAGTCCAATTTTGAAAGTTCTTCTATGGGTAAAATGCCATCAAACAGCATTTTATGCTACGAAGAAATTGTTCGTGAAAGGATGAGTCAATTGCTGTGGCATATTTCATTGTCTTATTTTAATAAATTCCCACAGCCACTCCAATCTTTTTCAACCACAGCCTAATCAGTCAGAAGCCATCGACACTGAGGCAAGACCCTCCACCTGCAAAAATATTACGACTCTATGAATGCTCATATGATGGTTAGCATTTTTTAGCAAAGTATTTTTTAATTAAGGTATGTACATTTTTTGACATAATGCTATTCCATACTTAATAGACTACAATATAATATAACATCACTTTTATACACACTGGGGAACCAAAGGAATTTATGACTTCTTTTATTTCAATATTCACTTTATTGTGGTATTCTGGAACCAAACCTGCAATATCTCTGAGATCTGCCTGTACTCATTGATTCAAGCATTTGATCATGTAACACTTTGAGCAATTAGTACTTTCTAGGCAATGTGATTATTTGAATTTTCAAGTTGAAGAATATCTATTATAAGATAAAACTATAAAAAATGCCAATTGATTATTAACCAGGGAACCCTTTTATTTGTTGATAGGATGATGGAGACAGAGGAATAGAGTGAAAAAGATTTAGGTAGTGAATTTGGAATGAATTTTGAATGAGACTTAAAAAGAACTGAGCAAAAGAAGGACAAATATTTCAGGCAAAGGAAATATAAAATGCAAAGACTCAAAGCAGTAAATATTATTTTTCTTAAAAAAAAAACAACTGTAGTTTAATAGTCTATAACATAGGGTGCTTGAAGAAAAAATTGAGTGATATGCTAGAGAAAAGTGAGATTGAAGAATAAAAAGGCTTTAATGGGGTGACATTAGATATTCATAGAAATGTGTATAATGTAAATAAATGTTTTATTCATATAAATGTAAATATATTTATGTAAATGTATGTACTTATTTATTTAGTCTATCTCTACTAAGATGCACCACTCAACAAAGATGTCTACCTGGGATCATTAGAGTTATGCCCTAATACAAAGAATAATTAGGCTTATAAAATCCTAGGGATGGATCTTGGTCTTTGGAAGTCCTCGATTCCATGGGAAAAGATTTTTTGAAGTTTTAAGACCATTCCAGAGCCTTATTGTCTTTCTAGCATTTATAACTAACTGCTCTATACATTAAATAATTAGGCAGTCCCTGCTGACTTGAGCTTGTTTCTTTCATTACCAATAATAGCCAATGTCCCATTATTTTCAGCAAATACAGTTTTTAGGTAATATAAAAAGGGTAAGTTTTTAAATAGACATTTGCCCACAATTAAGAAAGATTTTTGTGTAGAGATCTTAGTATGTACTCCTTTAATTATATGTTCTGCCATCTAGCTAGCTCATCACTTCATGAAAACATCAAGTGGAATATGATACTTAGTAATTTGGGGAACAGAGATACTACTCAGAGCTTCAAATATGTATATCCTAATGTCTGCCATTAAAATGAAATCAGAATACAAACATCACTTATTTATTTCATAGCAAATGTAGGACAGTTAGTGGATTACTTTTATAAATAAGCTCAAGTTTTAACAGAAGGACTAGAAAGTCATATATGATTAAAGAGAATGTGGGATTTAAATAGTTTCTTTTGCTTATAGATTCTTTATCTTTACATGTATTGCCTGTTCTTTTTTCTTTCAGTATTGAAGATGTGATATTCAGACCTTAATTGATTTTAAGAAATACAATTGCACCATTTTCTATTTGTGATTCCAGAAACATGAAGATTTGAATGTCATTAGAGAGTGTCATAATGCAACATATACAGGCTTCTGTTTAACTCTCTGGAACAAAATCATCTCTCTCTTACAATCTTGTCTCTCATACTCCCTCCAAAATTTTTCATTTCCATTCTAAGGTCTTTATTGATTATGTGGAACATTTTACTTTTTCCCAGTTCTGGTTCGCAAATTTAAATTCTCAGGAAAAAATAAAAAAACCTCTGGTTAAGCAGTCTCAGTGATGAAGAGGTATCCAGTCTATAGTCAACAAAGATATTCATCTGTCACATACGCATATACAATAATTGGGTACAAGAAAATTGAGAAGGTAAATTATAAAGGATCTCCACTACCTCTTTTCCATTGGCTTAACATCAAGTAAATCTTCCATTCAAGGTAAAGCATTCTTTAAAGTATTTGTAGCAACTTTAAATGTTATATATCAAATGGCTTTCTTTAGATTTTCATAAATTAAAAATCCAATCTTCCCTAAAAAGAGATTATTTCCTATGACCCTAGCTCTATGATTTCATCTCTTGTCCATCTTAATAGTATCCCCTTATCTCATTTTGTTTTTTACAATATGATGATGTGATGAAGAACTTTTCCTCAGTGGTCCACAGGTGTATCTGCATGTATTTTCTACCGTAAAGATATTTCATGTAATTGCCCATGGAATTCTCTAAGTCAGCAGATAAAATGTGAGATAGCGTTGAAACTAAAACTAGTATTATCCTTCTACAACCTCTTTATTTTAGGAACTTACTCAAAATATGATTACTATTCCATTTTCAAAATAAATGAATAAGTAAATAAATGAAGCGTGCATACAACTATAATTACTCAATTGCTAAGGTAATCATTACACTCAATTAATTGTTAACTTCTTATGTCTATCTAAAAATATTGTATAAATTATGATAGTTGCTTTATTTGAGACTCAAACTGATAAAGTACTACTATTTAGAATTTCAAGAGAAATAAAAATTTGTCATATGCAACAACGGAAATGAAATGTTTTTACTTAGACATGACAACATTATTTTTGCTTACAATTCATTGATGAAAGGAACTTTCATAGCCATGCCTAACTTCAAGTGGCAAGGGAGGTATCGTTCCAGGTGCCCAGAAGGTATCACTGTGTGTGTGTGTGTGTGTGTGTGTAGAGAGAGAGATGATAAGGTGTGTGTATACTTGTGTGAGAGATAGGAAATATCTCTTTTCTCTGTCAGAAAACCTAAAACTCTCTTGACACTTCCATTTTCTTAACGATGTCAGAACAAAAATAAAAGAAAGAAAGTTTGTGATCTTAGAATGTATCAGGGAAATAGATTTCCACTTCCCCATTACATGTAATCAATAATCTAAACTCAGAAGTTTGAACAGTTCAGGTGTGGCTATTAAATTTTGCAGGAATAAGCCTAGAAAATATTATATTATTTTGTCAGATATTACCTAATTATAGTTACTCTTAAAATTAGTATATATCTATTAGTTACCTTTTAATCAAAATGCTTAAAGTGTTTTGGTCTTGATGAGATTTGGAAGACTTTTTATGTTCATATATTGGGAAAATAAATATACAGATATGGAAACGACCGAAGGTTATTTTTGTCTCCCTTCCTTGATCCAACTTCATGATTATACTAGCCGAAACATCACAAGTTCTGTTTGATTCTCAGGTGATTATGTTAAAGAATCTTATGCCATTATTCCTTTTTCTCAATGATAGTTGACACTCTATTGCAAGACTCTAAAAATGGGGAAAGTGAAAAAAAATTGGAGTATGATATCAACAGAAGTGCTCAGGGTAGATTAGAGCTGTCATAGGACTATAATCCTTTTATTTAAAAAAATGATAATTTTTCATTGGGCATATAGAAAGGAAAGGTTTTAATGGCAAAAATGAGATCTAGAGCCTGAATACTTCTATCAAATAGGCATGAAACCTGGAAAATCAGTTCAATTTGACTGTGCAAATATTAGAGGAGGTCTTTGGTTTGACTAATGAATGAGTTGAATACCACATCATTCTTTTAGTGAGAAAAAATACCTCCCTATCTCTATTGACTTCTAGAAAAATCTTTAAAGTTTTTATTATATTAATATTTATATTGCATATAGATAGTATAGCATGTTTTTTTTAATATGGCCATTGAAGACAAATCACTTTGTAGAATGGCAAATATATGGACTTTGTTATCATTCTAGATGATGGTGATTTACTTCATAAAATTCACTCAAATAGAAAAGAAAGAAAAACACTAATCCTTAAATTTCTTACATTTCATGAAGGAGTATTTTATAGAAAAAACACGGTTGGAAAAATGCGTATATATGCATATGTGTATTTTCATCTCTATCTGTATATCTAGGCCAATTTTTCCAAATGGTCATATTTTGTTGTTTGCTTGCTTTCTTCCTCAGGGACAAGTCTTGGCCTATGGCATTTCAACATTATTGGTGTGTTGACTGAACTACACACTTAACCTGATGCTTACAAGAAAACCTGGACTATTTTCTTTGCTGGATAAATGTCGCCAAGTATCATTTAAATCCTAGTTCACCTTTGGTAAAATAGTATAGTCAATTATGGATTACGAACATCCTGGCATCAAGAAATACACCTGTATATTGAGCCAGCCTTCATAATATGGAACTATCTTTGGAAGTAGCTGCTCTTTAATAGGCTTTGTGGAACAAAAGGAGGAAAGTTCAAAAAGATCAAGCTGAAAGAAGAAGAGAATTTGAAAGGATTTTCTGTGAAGGAAATAAAGACAAAAATTAAACTTTCTCAAGAATAGCCTCTACAGAGAAACAATATACATAAATGACTGCCAGAATCATCTGGGGAGCATACCGAATGCAAAGAAGCCAGAGAAGGAAATTGGAAAAGAAGTTAGCATATTATCCACTCCTTCTTCCAAAATAAATAAGGAGGAGGCCAGGTAAGATGTGAATGTAAGTTCATGCAGGATTTTAAAGTATTCTGGGATTTATTAAATCCACCTTACCTTGACCAGGTTTGGGACTTTGTCCAGAGTTGCCAGGCAGTACAATTTTCTTTCCCAATCTGTGTATAATAATAGAAGACTTATATTAGCTCTGTGTGATGCATTAAAAGGAATTTAATGTGAACAATAAAAAGTTCAGGCTATTTTATTCCTGAAGTCATTCAATTTCTTTTCTGTGCTCTACAAAAACAACAGAAATTCATTACTTTTCTACTTGATTCAACATTGTCATAATTAGGCACTACATACTAAAACCTTGTTAAAATTCTCTCAATAGGTTCTATAAATTTCATACTTACTTTTAAATGAAGAGTATAGACTCCCAAAATAATGAACAATCTTGAATTATATTCTTGGGAAATGACCTTTTAAAACATGATTTTCAGAGAGTTTAAAAGTGGCTATGAATGATTTCTTATGTCATGTCTCTGTTCTGATAAATTCTCTTTAACTATTTTAAATTAATTTTATGGTAAATTTTATTTTTTCTGGTTTTTAATGACGTATTTTCAATCACAAGATTTTTAAGGCAAAGTTTCTTTAAAATTAAGATATTCTTTAAATTAACATTTTAAAATTCTATATTTTATCATATTATTAGAATATTAATAAACAAATTTCTATTATTTTGTAGTGTAGATGACTCTTTATGCAACATCCTTTGACAGAGCAAG
Source organism: Pteropus medius (assembly GCF_902729225.1). Lineage (NCBI taxonomy): Eukaryota > Metazoa > Chordata > Mammalia > Chiroptera > Pteropodidae > Pteropus > Pteropus medius. The sequence continues at coordinate 21,996,649 of NW_024349519.1, forward strand.
GCTTCCTCTTCTCTATCCATTGCATTTTAGAGGTATAATCTACTTAACTATTTAACCTTGAATACAGAAATCTACCTGCAAAAAAGACTAATAATTAGACCAATAAACTACTGGTTTACCATTACAAGTTTATGCTTCTTCCAGATGAGATGCACCATATTTCTTGCATGCTTTTAGAAACAGGCAACATATCAATCATGTATTGTTAATGAGATAAATTATATAGGTAAATTGTGCCTTGTGATCCCTTCTTATGTCCATTACTGTGTATAGAGCAAATAATTGTTACCAACAATCGGTCAGAGAAAACAATACAAAGATACAAAACAAACATTTTATTTCATCCATTTCCCCTTTGTAATAAATGAAAAGTATTTGTTTTGAACTATTGGTCATAAGCTTCCTCTAATAATTTTGGAACCCAGAATGTCTGTAAAGGGAGGAGAGTTGAACAAATGAGATAAAGTAAAAAATAATGTGACATGTTCAGGCAATTTATTTCCTTAGAATAGGGACAGAAAACCAAGTAAGATGATTATGTATTGCTTTGGTTTATTTCACTAAATAACTTTCACTGTCCATTGTGGTAATGGTATGATTGTTATTGAAATCTATGTAAATAGATAACAGGTAAGAAGGACAACCAAATCTCCTTTTCATATATTATTCTTACAAAGATTATCCCAACATAAATGATAGCAGCTGCTGTTTCTAATCTCCTCTCATTATCCTTACTCTCTCTTATTTTCAATGCTTTTTTTTTTCTAAAAAAAAAAAAATCCTCTCCTTTTTTGGTTATTACCACAGATGTGGTGGTTGGTCACTAGGGCTATATATATCGCTATTAGACTATTAGAATTTTTATATATATACACATGCACACTTATGCACACCATTATAAATGTCAGAACTTACATATTGTTTTATCGCAACTCTCTACTCTTATATACAGTTCAATATTGGTTTCATGATGTCCCTTATCTTTTCATTTACTTAAATGATGCTTAGTGGTTCTCTGATATTTTCTAGAGAAATGAATACAGGAAATACAGGAAGAATAAGAACAGGTTCCTTGGGATCAAAGACTCCACTCTGATACCTGCAAATATAACCAATAAAATATTGTAATATGAGATCCCTGAATTTTAGGAATTATCTGAGGAGAGAATTTTGAGTAAGGAACTGTGTTGGAAAGAAAATTTCCATTTCACTGTCTGACGAGAATATGCAATAGGTTATGGTGCAGGTAGATAAGAGATGGGGCCCCTGATAATCTCTTTCCTTATCATTTTTGTGTTCCTCAAGTGCCTGAAAAAGAAGTCTAATGTTTATTGCTGAACTTAGAAACAGTAATAATTGAAGGCTGTTTCATCATCCTATGATTCAAGGAGTTGCACATCAGAGAAATGCATCAAGCTATCACTACTTCAGAGGAGATAAAATACGTAGCCAAATACACCAGGGAAATCAGAGTTTGCACCCAGCAAATTAGAATGAGTCACTCGTATGGTCCACTATAAGACATCTTGCCTCAAAGTAATGAGAAAATCAGTTGCTAATGCCAGCCCAGAATCACTTATTCAGAAATATGATGGATCTCAGTCCATCTAATGTCCTCCACTGCATGTGTCCAATTCAATAAGTAGATTTATATGGAGGATATCTTGATAGGTCCATGCTTCTCTCCAGGATGTTAATGACAAGAATAGCAGGAATACCTAAAATAAAATTAGAATTTATATATCCCGAGAAGACTATTTAATTAAAAGCCTATAATTATTTATATTAAATTCTCTGCCATGAGACAGGTTCAAAGTAAAACAAAACAAAAATAAATAAATAAATACATAAAATAAAATTAGTTCTAGAAATACAGTTTTAAAGATTACATATCTGAATTTGGCTGACTCAAGAATATTTGATGTTACAGTTATTATACAAGGAATATTATCCCAGTCAAGTTGGCTTAAGTAATGGAGCACATTTTTATTTTTTACATTTTTTTGGCTTAAGTAATGGAGCACATCTTTATTTTTTACATTTAGGAACTGGAAATTAAGTACAAACAGCTCTCACTGGCACTTATTCTCGAAAGGCGAGAACCAAGTTTATATTATTTCCATCACAGTAGTCTCTCATCACAGAATCTCCTTCAGTGTTTAATTCATTTTCCTCTCAACAGATTAGCATTATCTGATCTCAACTCTAGTTAGTCATATGTCATTATGGCTTCTTCAAAGGGTACCTCCTTCCTTCTGACCTTAAAAAAAAATTATATATTTTATGTGGCTTCTGATGTGTACCTGACTAAATCTCTCAATGTGCTCATTCCAAATACCTTGTCCAACTTGAGGCAGCTGTCCACCATGGTCACATCAGCTGATTAGGCACAAATACGATCCCTGGCACATTCTTTCTGAAGAGCTGTGGATGGGTACAGATCACCTTGGAAGGCATAACAGGGTAGTCATAAATATTATCTTAAGATTAAGTGCTTGAAAATAGTTTATCTTTTTAAAAACTATATAAGCAATTTTCATTAGCTCTTAAAATCTATTCATCACATATATTCATAATAAATTGATAAATTTTTGATTTTAGAATTGGTTGCCTTCATGCTAAATTTGTTTTAAATGAACAAAAAAATCATATGCTTAACTTTCATAATCAAAAGCTTATGATTAATAAACGCACAGAATTAATTTTCACAAAAATTAAAAAACACGGTCATTGGTTTCTAGCATTTAAGGATGATTCTTTTTTTCTAATTCGGTAAAAATCGTCCACAAAATCTTTACTTCCATACACATCAGAAGATTTTTGCTCAGTACTTATAAACTAGAATTTGGAAATTGGCATTCATATCACATGGGAACAGTGTTAAACTTTAAATCACAGTCTTTCTTCAGGTGACATCTTACAACATTGAATGATGGCATAATTTTCCTATCAGGGTTTCTTCAGTCTTAGGACTCTGACTTTTTCCTCTTGGTTTAAATGACACAATTATAGCAAGGACAAATTTAGTGTTTTGCTCTTTTGGTAACATGTTCTCTAAATAAGAACATCTGTTTTACAGTCACTCCCTGTTTATAGGGTAAGCTATTGTAGTTAAATTTCAAAATGTCAAACTCAATCAAAAATACTGATCTGTTTCAGTGTGCAAGTGAAATGGCTAATGTGTATAAGGAGTCAATATAATCTAGTGGCAAGAATACTCTACTGGGAATAGGGAGGACTATTTTCTATCCCCAGCTCTCTCATGAATTATTGGCCTTGTCTGCAAAAGGATAAAAAGGTATTCCAAGGACAAACAGGCTAATGCATACAGGGAAGAACGTGGTGTATGAACTGGAGAATCTCATTGCTCTGACAAAGGATTTATGTGCTCCCTTAAGGCCGTGCATGACTAAATACCTTTGAGCATGCCTGGATTTCCTATTATGAGTGTTCACAACACACATGACATTAGACTAACCATAAATAGGATTCGACTTGGAAGAATAGAGGAGATTATTTTTTAAAAATGCATCTTTAAGGAAGCAGTATTTTAGTGGTTCATACTGGCAGATGTAGGGATCAGCCTGAGGATGCCAGAGTCCAGGTGGGCTAAGAAATGTGAAGGGGACATACAAAATACAAGTATCTTTTGAAAAATATGATACTTTTTCTCTGAGGGTGTAAAATGCCTGTTTAAATTTTTAGCAATAGGAACCTAAAACTCTTAACAGACTATGTACTTTCCCCTTTATATTTGTTCATAATGAATGATTCCAGAACTTCTTTGACAGTTGTAGTAAGGCAATTTAATCATCTGTGTTTCAGCTACTTGATAGCATGATTCTAGATGGCCAGAAGTGTCAGTTGGCCCAGTCTGAACAAATTGTTTGCCAGATGTGTAGTCAGACACACACTGTGTGTGTTACAGTCAGCAAGCAGCGTGTGTGAGCCTTGCTTGACTAACAGCTGTGAACTGACAGTGCATACACATTTGAGTGAAATTTAAGTTAAATGATTACTAGGAAGTATTGCTAAACTTCTTTATTTTTAAGGTTTTTAAATTAGAGAGATCTAGGGTAGCAAAGTAAAACATAAACAGAAATAAAAAAATGTAAAAACCCAGAGGCAATGGAAAGCTTTCCCTTTTTTTTTAAAGTTAATTTAAGGAAAGGAAAATGAACAAGTAATATTTTCCTGTCTAGCTTTCATTCATTCCTATCCAGGTGTTATTGAAGATAATCAAGAGATTTCAAGGTGACATTAAAGGTGACATACAAGATATTAAACTTAAATTCCAGGAAAAATATTTGATGGAGAACCAGGAGTCCTTGTTTCTGGTCCAGTCCCAAATCAGTCAATAACCTCCAACTTTGCAGGTAGCATGCATCCCTTTTTCCTCAATATTCTTCTATATTTACCTCTTTAGTAGATTGTCCCAGTTAGTTAAGAAAGATTGGTTTACTTTGAAGGGCAAGTACGGGATAAGGGAGGGATTGCTAGGTCCATTGAAGATCCTTTGTGATTAGGGATTATTGCAATTAGATTTACTTAGACATGATGATACAGGCTTATTAGTCATCTTTAAAGAGGTAGGGAGGGGAAATGGGGGAAGAAAATATTTACTCAAATCATGTATTTCAAATTTTTAAGCCAAAAAAAAAAAAAAAGCTGTTCAATTATGAGAGAAAAATCTCTTGCAAGGAAAAAAAAAATCATGCTTTTGGGTCTATTATAAACCTCTGTGTCCTGTTGTTGCTTGGAGAAGTGATAGTAATGACATGGCAAGGGATGCTGGCAGAGGCAACAGTCCCTGTGAGGAGAGGAGGGCACCTCCCAGTCTCTGTCATTGCATTTGAATTGACTTTTAGGCCGACCCTTGACAGCCCTCCTTGCTACCACCGTGATTGCTCCTAATTTCTCCGTAAATTCTCCCAATTTCCTCCCTAACAGTAACAACGATCTAAACATGCCCACAATAAAAGAAGATAACCCATGCAACAGACTTCCTTCACATTCAGGAAATAATGGGCTACAGTAACATGGCAAGATGCAGATAATACCCAGCTGTAACTTCAGAAGCCTTGCCAGTTCTGGTGCACAACATAATACAGGGTGCCAGGCTTGCTGCTGTCACCACTAGGCAGGTGGGTGGCCTGAGCTTCAGTATTCAGGGTAGAGAAGTGCTTCTCAAATGTTAAAGTGCATACACACTACCTGGAGATCTTGGTAAAAAGTAGATAGATTATGACACAGTAGATCAGGGTGGAGCCCAAAATTCTGCATTTCTAAAATACTCCCAGATAATGCCTACTGCTGGTCCTTTCAGTAAAAAAGGATAAGAGGAAATATTTCCATACTAATTGGTGGGAAATTTAGAGGGATACTCTGGTTATACATGATAAAACCAGAATCAATAGGCTTTTTGTATTTTAAATCCAGTTATTTAGAGTTAAAAAGACAAAATAAAACAGAACAGGAAAACAAAAATCCTCTGCATTAGACATTGTATTTCAACTGTGTGAAACTTGGTGTCCATCTTTTATGAAAACACATGTTAATATCCCATTTCCTGTTATGAAACAAAATTTATAGATAAGATAATGTACATACACACAGTTTTAAAAATATTAATATAATCACATAATTATAATACAAAAAAATACAATATATTCTCCCTTTATCCACAGGATATACATTCCACCACCCCTACTGGATTCCTGAAACTGTGAAGAGTATGGAACCCTATATAAACTGGTTTTTTTTCCTGTACATACATATCTATGTTAGATAAAGTCTAATTTATAAAATAGGTACAGTAAGAGATTAATAGTAACAGGAAAATAGAACAATTATAACTATATACTGTAATAAAAGTTATGTAAGCGTGGTCTCTCTCAAAATAACTGTACTGTACTCACCCTTCTTCTTGTGATGACATGAGATGATACAATGCCAAATCCATTCTTGAATCTGTAACCATTCCTTACGTGCAGTATATGACATGGTGTCACTCATTTCAGGGGATCTCTTGCTGAGGTCTTCATATAGTCTCAATGCTTTCTGATGAAACGTGTTGCCATCAATCAAAACCATGTTTTCTGTTTATGTCTTCCATCCACGAATTTAATGCCTTTCCATCATAACTAAGCATTTATCTAGCACTGTGGTCATAACTTTAGCAGTTTGAGGTGAACAGCAAAACTAGCACAAATTTTTATTCTCTTTGTCACAATTTCATGGATTGCAGGTTTGCTCTTACTGTGAATCTAAGCACCCTCAGCATATGATTTTCTTTTCTGTCCTTCTTAAGTCGATAATGTTCACCTTTTAATATAAAGGACATACCTTACAGATTCTCTTTGGCATATCCAAACTGCTAGCATCACTACTCTTGCAGTTTGAGACCATTATTAAGTAAAATAAGGGTGACTTGAACACAAGAGCTCCCACAGTTGATCTGACCACTGAGACGGCTACTCAGTGTCTAGTAGGTGTGGAAGATCTACAGCGTGGAGATGGAGGACAGACAAATGGTTGAGTCATGTCCAGGCAGATTCGCGAGATTTCATCATGTTACTCAGAATGGTATTCAATTTAAAACTTATAAGTTGTTTATTTCTGGAATTTTCCATTTCATATTTTTGGATTACCGTTGAACTGAAACTTCAGAAAATGAAACCATACACAGAAAAGGGGAGAGTACTATATAGTCTTATTCTAATGAATTTTAAAATGTCAAACAGTGAGAGCTATAAATACTCCAACAACCAGAAAAGTTTAAGCAATAATGCAATTTACTATATCTAAAGTATACTATTTTGATAGAACTGTGAATAAGTATTGATGAAGCGAATTTTTAAATTAATTATCTAGCATAAAAAACACAAAACAGACTTTTTTTTTAACTGAAACAGGTTTTTAAAGTTTCTCTGGAAGAAAATTGCCTCTATTTTGAATTGTCTGATATAAATCACAGTGCTTTCTGTAAAGTAGCTGTCAGTCTAAATAAAATTTTTAGAAAAAAATTATTAGTCTCTATTGGAGTTACTCTGTCTGGGAAGTCAAATTTTCCCCAGGCAGACAAGTCCAGTTATTTTTTTATTGAATTTAAAAAATATCTAGTCTAATAATAATGATCTAATTATCTTTCTCAGATATTGATGATTCTTGTCTGAATTGAATAGTACTATGATGATTACCTAATGGTGATTTTCCAATTCCTAATTCTAATTCTGTCTTCATTTATTAGTTGGAATTTATTATAAAGGAAGAAAGTTTTCTTCTCCCCATTTATGTATTCAGTTATTTATTTACACTGTAAACTCATGGTTTCTTATTTTTTAAGTGGGTTATAGACCTCTTTGTCCCAGATTTGGCCGGTAGCAACCCTTCAGTCTGGCTTCTAAAGCCCTTTGACAATTCTCCATTATTTTTTTAAATACTTCCTTACTTTCTGGTACAAAACAATTTTTTATCTTCTATCATACACAATCCCATCCCTATAAACAATTTCCAAGAAAACAAGAATCTTTTTAGTGGAGAATGATAATTAGAAATGAGAATTTGGGTAGTAGGTGATTTTAGTCATTTTTAAATATTAGGCTACAGAGGTCATAAGCCTCTAGATGATAATTTAATTAATTTCTGTTTATTATTTTACTATACAATCTTTGTCCTTTTCCTGTTCCCCACATTTATAGAAGATATATTTTCTTGTACTTTAAGATGGATGCAATGGGGAAGATCTTCCTGGATTTAGGGAAATCTCCTCTTTTGTCACTATGAATATTAAAAATATGGCCTCTCTGTGTAGCCACTTTGACAGTTCTGAGATATCACTCCCCTGGAAGCCTCTTACCACTGTCTAAGGCTTCATTCATCTTTATTCCAAGTGTTCCTCCTCTGCTAAATTTAGGCATACCACTATCAGTCAACAACCTCCACTCTTCCAAAGTTTATTGTCTACTTCTGAATGGACATTTTTTCTTTTGATATTTCTGACTATCCCATAATCTGCTGCTCGTTTAATAAACCTCTCTGAGGACTCTGTTTGTTTTATACTAACTCACAAATTGAAGACTGTGGAACCTTGTCCAGTTTCATTAATTTTTCTCAAATTTCCTGCTGAGAATTCTCTACAGAGTGAGATCCTCTTATTTCGAGGGAGAATACTTGCAGATGATTGTGGGGCTAAAGAGTTTGTTGGACTTCCAGCTCCCTTTTCTCTTTTCTACTTTATTGCTGCACATTTGCTCAAACCTGTGGATCCCCTCTCCTTCCCTGTCCCTATGTTGATGGTTTTGATCCTATTCATTCCCATCTGGGCTTCGCAGGCATACCTCATCACCCAGTCTTGTGAATGATGTTGTCTGTGGGAGCTTATCTTTCGCTATCCTACATTTTCTTTTTTCTTTCTTTCTTTTTTTTTTTGGCTATGTGCGAGAAGATAAAAATGATACTACTATTTTGATATTCTTCTACTATAACTGGTGGCTTAAATATTTAAGCTTCAACTACTATGCATCTTGTAACTTGTATATTTACATATTTGCTGTAGTGGCTTATGCGTTTTTTTTAAATTCTTTTTGAAAATTTAGTGAAATAAAAATATCATTAAAATTTTAAAATATTTTAACTTATATCAAGAAAAGCAATACTTGTTAACCTAAAAATAAGACAAAAGATGTCTTTCTATTTCACTTATAAGACCTATTTCCCATAAAAAAATGTCCTGTCCAAATATACCTAGATGTCAAGATTGTTTCCAAAGAATGCCATAGTAGCAGGTATAGTTACTAAGACTAATTAAACATCTGGGCAGGCCAGTGTAAAAAATCAGGAGGCTATTTGGGCCATTTTATAACTCACCATATCTCTAAAATAAATACAGTGCATTTCCCTTTCCTTTCTGGATTACTTACAGGTACATGCAGAATATTGAAGACATTTGTAAAAATTGCTACTGCTTATGATTTACTAATGGACTGCATTTGTAAGTCGGAAGGTAAGACAGTTCCATTTATTATGTTTTCACTGTTTATGTGAAAGTAATCTGACCAGGAAATCACCTGGACCTTACATTAGATCTGATCAAAGAGACTCATCATCAGGCAATATTTTCTGTAAATGTCATTCCCAATAAAGTTCAATTTTAACATTAAAAATTCAAAAGTAAAAATCATTATATTTTCAAAATATAGATATACGAACACATATGATTATATTCATGTAAATGCTGATAAGATCAATTTGGTATTTTTACATCTTTTAGTTTCTTAAATGAGCAGTTAGTATAAATTTTCAAAGATGTTGGCCATATTTATGGTATGGGATATCAATTTCATCTAAGCCAAATGACAGATATAATACAGTGAAGATATTTTAAATCCCAACAAATGCTATGATATCAAATATCATATTTCTATAAAATTTCTCTTATTATATTTCCTATTATTATATTTCATTAAAATGCAACTTGGAGGAAATGTTTAATATATATTTGTAAATATTATCTACAGTATCCAATTGGATTAAATAATATTTATTTCATGCAAATTAGGATGAAAAGCAATAATAAGTAACTGAAAGATCCAGAAAATAAACCATGTGAAAATATATGATTGTTTTTGTTAAACATACATATGTAGCCAAGACATGGCTTTATGCTCTCAGAGAAATGAAGAAAATTCCAAAGAAATGGTGCATGTCCCTTGTGCACATTGTCAGAGGCGCATAAACAAGCACAGAATCAAAATGGAAGTACAGTGATAGTATCCTATTAAAAAAGAAACTAATTTTTTTCTCACTAGTATGCATGTAGGTAATTCACCATCTGTAAAATGTCTTAAAAAGAACATGAATATGGAATATGTGCAGGATGTGAGTGTGCCTTATTTACAAAACAAACTGGCAGATTGCATTTGGCTTGTTCTGGGAAACCAAAATAAATATGTTCCTTTAAAATTTCATTTATTCTATGTTAATGAACAAACAGAATAGTATTAAAAATATAAAAGATGAAGGTAAACACAAATATCAAATCTGGAAACAGATGGTGAGATTTTAAAGTGAATTTAATTGCATGTTTTGTATATTGTTTTTTTTTCTTCAAAATCATATGTCACTCTTGGAAAAAATTCAAATAAAAGGAGTTGGTATATATATATATATATGATATCTGTACACATATATAATATATATGTATAGATGTTATATATATTATATATAACATCTATGTACATATGTATATATATATACATATGTACATATATATGTACATGTATATATATATATATGTACATATATATATATATACAATCCAGAAAATATCATTAATGCCAGAAATGTTTGCATGTTTTTTGTTTCAAGATTTAAATGTTTTCAGTAGCATGACTGGACCACAAAATTAAATGCTTGTAAACCAGCAAGGGTGTGAATAAATTTTATAAACAGTGATTGTTTTTTTAAAAATGTAAACATCAAAAAAGTCAATTAAATCTTCATTGTATTCGTTATCTACACTTTATTTTGCTATGCACTCAATCACTTTCACTTTTTAAAAAAGAATTTTTTGTCTATTCTTTAATAAATTTATCTAGAAATTACATTTATATTTGGCATGCAACTTAATATTTTTATTTTCTAAATAGCCTGCCAGTTGTATCCAATGTTATTTATGAAATAGAGTATTCTTCCTAACCACTGAAAAAAGTTCAAACTTGTCAACTAATAAATTCATGTATTTAATTATTTTTCTGGATTCTCAATTCTCATTAACTTGTGTGATTTTGTATTATATAGATAGATGTATATGTATACATCCATATATATGTTTATAAATGTGTATTTTATACATAAATATATAAATATATAACATATATTTATATACATTTGAATTTAGATTCAGAAACTCTGTTCTACGCCATGAATTATTTAGGCAAAAGAAAATGTATGCAGAGCCCAACAGTTTGTCTGGCACATGTTAAAATCATAATAAGTTTTAGCCACTATTATTTGAAGGAAAAAAATTAATATAATTTGAGGCCCCTGAAGGCAGTTTGGTAGTAGAAACGTAAAGAAATGCACCATTTTCTGGGAAACTTTCGGCAGTTGGAACTTGATGGTTATCTTCTACAGCTTTATTAAGATATAATTGATGTAGAATAAATAGCAATATCTAAAAGATGTAATTGAATAAATATTGAAACATTGACAAATATATATCGATGATATATATATCCATGATATTTATTTATCAAAGGATAAATATTCATGATATTTATCACCACGATTGAGATAATGAATATGTCCATCGCTATCAACATTTTCTTCATGTCCTTCTGTTATGCCTCTCTCTCCCACCACTGCCTCTACTTTCAATACACTGTTAATATGCTTTCAGTCACTGTTGATTAGTTTGCATTTTCTAGAAATGTATGTGAATGGGATCATAACAGTATGTTAGTACGTACTTTTTTTTTTGGTCTGGCTTCTTTTACCCAGTTTAGCTATTCTGAGATTCATTCAGGCTCTTAAGCATATTAGTATTTCATTATTTTTAATTGCTGACTAGCATTCCATTGTATAGATATACCACAAACTGTTTATCTATTCACATGGTGGAGAATTTTTTTTCTTTCCAGTTTTTGGCTTTTACAATAAAACCGCTATGACCAACAATATACAAATCTTAGTGTGGATCTTATCTGTGTTTTCATTTCTCCTGTTTCTTTCCTGTCTCTCAGAATCACTGCCATGTTCTGCCCCATGTCTGAAAACTGTTGTTTCATATATCTTTTGTTGTTTCTTAATAGTTTCAGGCAGAGTGGTAAGTTTAAATCCAGCTATTCCATCTTACCTGGAAGTGTTCCTTATCTCATATTATTATAATAACAGAGTTTCCATCAATCATCAATTCTGGTTTTTCTTCCTGCAACGTGAAGGCAGCAATACTTTTTTCTGTTTTGTTAACTAGCATTTCAGTTTCACAGAAATCTTTTCTACCATTTAACCGAAATTCCATAAATAATTATTGAATTAAAATCAATTCAAGTAATAGAAAACTTATATAACAAGGACTAAAAGCAAACAGTAATTTATTTTTAACCATGATTCATGAGGTCAACAAGTGATTTGTAGATTGAACTATGTTATTCAAGACTGACTTATTACATCTTTCTACTTTGGGCTTATTACCTCATGATTACTAGATGGTTACTGTAATTCTATACCTCAGGTGTTCACTTCATCTTTTTTAAAGGAAGAATAGGGTGGAGAGAAGAAATAAATAGGGAGAACTTAATTATTGAGCACACCTTTTTTTTTTTTTTTTGCTATCCAAATGTCATTGTTAGTTCTTAAGCATTGCTTAAAATACCTTTGGGTCAAAGATATATCTCCAAACTGAAAAGTTACTTCCAATCTTAACTTGTCTCATTGGGAAGATCTAGTTTATATGACCACCCCTTAAGAGGAGGGTTACAAAAATTCCCCACTTTTAAAAATTTATTGAGTGACATTGGTTAATAAAAATTAAAGATTTGTATACAATCAATAATAATATCATCTGTATTGCCTTACCAATTCATAAAGCTCAAATCTTCTGTATTTGTCCCATTACCATCTAATCTCCTCCTCACTCTTCTTCTGTAAATTGTTTTCCCTGTCTATGAGTTTTTATTTGTTTATTTTGTCTGTCTGTTA
>NW_024349519.1:22009361-22023054 GCF_902729225.1 Pteropus medius
TTTTGTCTGTCTGTTACTTTCAGTTTTATATACCACATATGAGTGAGAGCATATGGTTCTCAACCCTTTCTGTCTGACTTATTTCTCTTAGCATGATAATCTCAAGTTCTATTCATGTTGTCACAAAGGGCAGTATTTCATCTTTTCTTATGGCTGAGTAATATTCCTTTGTATATATGTACCACCTCTTCTTTATCCAATCATTTATTGAAGGACACTTTGGTGGTTCCCATGTCTTGGCCACTGTGAATAATGCTGCAGTGAACATCAGGGTGCATATTCTTTACAGATGTTTTCAAATTTGGGAGGCGGGGCACGGATAGATACTCAGAAGCAACGTTGCTGGGTCATATGGTGATTCTATTCTTAATTTTTTGAAGAAACTCCATACTTTTTTCCATAGCAGCTGTACCAATTTATATTCTCATCAACAATGTAAGGATTCCTTTTTCTCCGCAACCTCTCCAACACTTATTATTACTTATCTTGTTGATAATAGCCATTCTAACAGATGTGAGGTGGTAATTTCATTGTGGTTTTGCTTTGTATGTCTCTAATAGCTGTGAGGTTGAGCATCTTTTCATATGTATAATGGTTAATTGTATGTCTTGTTGGGAGCAGTGTCCCTTCAGATCATATGACTGAACAACAATAACAAAAAACAAACGATCTTCTTAAAATACCTCACTTTTTGAATCAGGGGAGTGAAAGTTAATCGATGGAGAAGAGATTTGGGATCAATTGTTGAGTGGCCACATACAGTGTCTGCCAATGTGTATTTATCCTTATTTTTGTTTTTTTAACAATTGTCTTGGCAATTCTTATATGTTTTTATACAAATTTCAAAAATATCTACTTCAAAAACTTTGACATTTTTATTATAACTTTATTAAATTTGTATACTTATATTGTGTTTTTATCCAATTGCATGCATTTTTTTCACATTTGTTCAAATATTATTCCATGTCTTTCATTATGATTTTATTTTATTTTCAAATTTTAATTTCTAGGTATTTATTTTTTTGGAATAGAATAAGCAATAATTTATTTTCAGCTTATATAAAGATTTTTATCACTATATCTTAATTCAAACTAATTTTATTATTGCCTTTGAGGTTTATTTTGGAATGTAACCATTCATCAGTAGAAAAAAAATAGTTCTTTTAATGAAATTTCTATAAGCTTTTAATTAATTTTATTGTATATTTCATTTTTCAGAACCTCAAAAAATAATAACATAAGACAAACTTTGTGACTGATACAATTAGTGTTTTACCATTTAAAATGTTATTTCATCTTATTTGTTTAATATTTTATCATGGTTAAGTACCTAAGTACCCACCAAGCTCCCCCCCATACAGATTTATTGTTTTAACATACTTGAATTCTTTTGCCCCATCTTTCATTGTGTATATCTTTTATGTGCCAATGTGCACTAAGTATCATAGGGGTGTTACATTTTAAATACTACTCTTGGATTTTTAAATTAATTCTGCAACATCAATAAATCAGCCCATGCTACCCATCAGTTATGTCTTTCCAAAGAACACAGTGAAAATCAATACATCTTTCCTCTGAAATATTAAATAGTTTATTGGTTGTACTACTTATATTATCATTTTCTGCAGTCCAAAATGCTTTCTTGAGGTTTCTTGTATGATCAGCCTCTCACCACTCTCCGCTTATATGAAAATGTAAAAGGAGGTGTTAAATATATTCAACTGTATGAGCCTCTTCCTTGTCTTCTTTTTTCAATTTTTAGTACAATGGACAACAATGGGCTTAATAAATGTTATTTTATCCATGTTCCTACCAATAGCAGAAAGGAATCCCTTAGGAAGTATTTGAGACAGATGTAGAATTAACTTGTGTTTGTAAAATTTGAGAAAGCTATGACGTCTACCTGGCATAGCCATGCATTAAAAAAGAAACACATAACGTAATGTTTTCTGATTAACACATACAATTAAACTCAACATATACCTGAAAGAAGAAAAAAGGATTTGTGACATAATAGATGGAGGAGCAGGTATAGAAAAAGGAATGGTTTACTCCACTATTGAGTAGGCAATGAAAATAATTTTTGCAGAGCAAGTAATACCTGGTTATGTTATGAAAATGACAAAAGTACGAGGCAGGAGGTAATATTCCCATGGCCATGTGTACAGAGATGTAAACATATGTTGCCAAGTGCACACACATATCTCTTGATTAATACTTAGTCTTTTCCTTACGTAAAAGATCATTTATAAAACAACATATGCTTATCTTTCAAGAAGTTTCTTATTACCTGCAAATACGATATGTACGTGCTAGAAACTAGGACATGGATGCAAGATGATTAGGCTACAGAAGCAACCATTAACTGGTTTATGAAGGGTCTTATATACCATGCTAAATGTCTAAGATGTTAATCAGAGTTAGGTAGATACAAGGATGTGCGGCAGGGTTTGCATTATGTGGAAGATAATTAACAGTAACACCAAGAATTTGGAGACTGTATAAAGGGGAAATTAGAAATGATGAGACTCTAAACCAAAGTTCTGACACAGTCACATCACTGGAAAAAGGAAAGTAGGATAAGTTTGCAATTTATTTAATAAGTAAAACTTAAAATATGTAATGATTTATTAGACATGATGGTGACATTTTAGTTTGATTCCTTAGAAATAAGCACCTGAAACAAATGCATTATGTAAGAGTCTTTTGAGGGGAATGTCATCCTGGGGAAAGGGACTAAATACAGTAGGAGAGGAGAGGCCATGACAATGACGAGCCATGACAATGATGTCTCATTGAGTTTGCCTTCCTGTGGGCAACCGATTGCTTGTTTATTTAGGGCCATCAAAGAAGCAACATAGAATGTGTCTTAGTAGATGGTGGAGGAAAAGGTGATCATTTATTTATTAGGTCACACTTACCATTGATGAATGTTTACCCCATGCACAGTTAACTCATCTCCATCTCTGGGTTATGCATGCATGGGCACAGAGTGAGTTTCTGTAACTTTTCACATCAACTGAGATGGCTAGGAGTATGACACAGGAAATGCTGCAGCATGAAAACAAGGAAAGATATTGTCTAAAGGTGACTGGAACCCACACAACGGTTGAAATAAGAGGCAAGTGAGAGAGATCAACAGGATCTGAAGTGCTACATAGGTGATGTCAAATTTAGTAAAGAAAAGAAAAAACGGAAAAGTGCAAAATAAATACGGAATGAGAAAGCCTCAAAAGTATTAAATTAACATGACAAACAGATGTTTTTAAATTATTGTTATAAATCTAGAAATTGAATTGGTATTTACTGTTTTTGATCATGGCTGATATGACTGCCCGATCTGGTGGTTGAGTTGTAGACAGGAAGCAGGCAATGTAAGATACTTTTCCTACTTTCCAAAGTTGGTGGGCTCTTTTTCTCTTTCACTAAAGTTAGTTATTTAGGTTTTTAAACAGCTTTTCTAAGAAAAAGAAAAAAAAAAGTCTTTCAAATCATAAAATGTGCCCATAGAGACCTGTTTTCAAGCAATATTTGGGATTCTTTTTACTAAAGAAAGTAATCTTCATAGTATAACTCCAAGCTTAAAAGTTATTTTGCTTTTAGATTCATCTCTGAGTGTTGCTATGCTAAAGGAAACTTTTAGAAAACAAGAATAAAGCTTTGAAACTTCACACATAGCCACAGGGATACCTTCCTCATGCATAGCCACGGGGACACCCAGGGCTTTAATGCTAAGAAAAAAAGGCAGCAAATCCCTTTACCCATCACACCATCTGGAGGACATTTACTAGATTCTTCGCACATACACACACACGTACATACACACGCGCACGCACACACACAGACACACCTGGATAACAGCCCATGAACAGTGTTGACTGAATAGGTTAGAAATATTTTTTCTTTGCTAGAAAGTGTAATTCAATTATTGTTATGAAATATTTCAGAGAACTTTGTAATTTATCTCATAGTTTTTCAAATTTTAGGTATTCACTAAATCAGCGTATTCTTAAAATAAAATATCACAGAAAATTGAAACCTATAATAGATGAGTGAAAAACACCTGGTACAAATAAAATCACTTATCTTGACAGAGAGGACAGGTCATCTAAAGGATTGAAATTCAGTGTAGCAGCATTATAGTTTGAAGGAATATAGAAAGAAATACTTCAGAAAAATAAGCAGAGTCCAAATTAAGAAGGATCTGTAGTTCAGTGATTTAAATGTCTCCTAAAGTCTTGGGAGCAACTGAAAAGTTTTAATCATAAGAACCAATCTGGTTGCTTATAAGTAAGCATGACATAGAGAAATGAATCAGATATCAACGCACATTAATCTAGTGTTGGGACAGGTGCTTCACTGGAGAATCTTGAGGAAGGAGTGACGTATGAGGAACATCTAGAAACCTCTTTCCAAAAATTATGACAGGGACTCCAGAAAAAAGCAAAGGTTGTTAGGGATATACAACAGAAGTATTCAAAATCACATCCTTCTCATCTTGAACTTGTGCAACTGGTTTTTTTAAATGTCATTTACTATCCCCATCGCTGTTATATCACATCCAGTTGCAGTAGCTCATAGTGACCATATTGTTCACATTCTGAGACTACTGGCCTATCATTAGGGCCCACTATTCTGTTAAAAACCTAACTGAGGTGTACTGCTATTCAATTCTGGCGCTAACCTCCCAGAGTTGAAATTAAAGGTCGAGTCTCCAACAAGAATGTCTTTGCTTCAGACCCACCTGTTCTTTACGTATCCTGAGGCTATCGTCCAATTGGCTATAAATTTGGGATTCCCATGACCGTCTTACTTCCAGTAACTCACTAGAATGACTCATATAATAACAATGTTATTATAAAAAACAACATAGGGCAAAAAGAAAAAAATCTGACAGTATCAACAGTTGGCAGAAATATGGAACAGTCTGGACTTTCAACTGTTGATAAGAATGTACACTTAAACAATGACCCATTCTTCCCTTCCCTCCCCTTTCCATACCATGCCATGCCATGCCATCCTGTTCTATTTTACACTTATATACAAATAAATACGATACATCAATGGAAAAAATCTATAGTTATACACACGAACATGAATAAATCAGAACAACATGCTGGTCAACAGCAACCAGAAAAAAATTATGTTTGATGATTTTAGTTATATGTACTAAAATAACAGCAAAACTATACTCTATTGTATAATGATATACATATACTTAGATGGTACCATTCTCAAAAAGATAGAGCATGATTGCCATAAACATGATAGCGTTTTTTTTTATGGGTTAAAGGAGTGCAGATAATTGGGAAGGGTTATTTTAAGGGCTTCTGGGATATTGGCAGTGTATTATTTATTGACTATAATGATGGTTCGAAGGCTCTTTAGTTTTTAATATTTTATTATACTGTTTATTAACCATCAGTGGATTATACCATATGTATTACATTTTACAATTAAAAAAATAAAAGTCAAATCATATGCATACTTTAAACACAATTTTAAATAACACATTATCTATATTTAGATAGCAAATTAAACAGATATTTCACCCAAGAAGAATAATTGGGGTTATCCATCAAAGGCCCATGTTTTAGTAAAAGCACCATAATATATAATTAGCATTTATTGTTCCTAAATATATTACAAACTCCAAAAATGTGGAGAAGAAGATAAGTTTGTTTCATAGGTACTATATGTAGTACCACTAGCAGCAGCACCATTTTCTAGGCATTGTTGTATTTAAAATTTATAATCCACTTTGCTTAAAATGAAATAAAGTGGATTTTATAAAACTTGGAGTTTTACCAATGAACAATTATTCTAATCTTGTATTTTTCCATGAATTATTTAAGAAGTAAAATTATTTTGATTAGAATACAAGTTTTTCATATCAGAGCAGATGTTCATCTTTTTCATCCTGGTAAAATTTCTATTATCGACAGATTTTATTTGTGTGTTATACTTCAATAAAACTACAAGTGCTACAGTAAAATGTCAGACGTATTTGCTCTAATTTTACCAATTACAAAAGACCAACTAGAATTAATTTAGATTTAAAGTATTTTGGAGAGGTTTATTTATTTTTTTTTCCCCCACTTAAGTGTTATCCCTGAAATAATTTCATCCTGAAACTATGCTACAGGTTTCATTTTATACATGAAATTTTATACATGAAACTTGTAGCATGCTTTTATGGTTCCCTGTGAAGAAGATTCCACTAGAGAAATATTCCTGGCCCCCAACTGTTTTCTTGTTTCTGCTCAGGATCAGGGAATACCAAAGGGCAAAGAAGACAATATAAAGATTCCGAATGTCCAAACCTGAAATAATATGAGCACCTAAATAATGATAGTTTACATTATAACCCAAAGAATAAATGTCCACAACTCTATACTAATATAATATATAAATGAATAAATCCAAATACTTTATGTAGATACTCCCCACCACAACTGACTTCCCCACACCAGAAAGTGGAGCTCCGTATCCCTTATCCATGAGTGTATTATCCAAGATCATAGTGTATAATCCCTCACCCAGTTTTAAATTCAGCCATTTCCCCAAGAGCCCTATTTCCTTTTACAGGAGAATATATAGAAACCAAGATATAGACACTGGATATTTTCACTGCTGTTAGAACGCCCTCTCAAAAGACAGAGCTAGGAAATATATGTAAATATGCTAACACATATGTACACCCACATCTATTCTTTGTTCTGTTAAACACAAGTTCCTGCTGAGATCTCTGGCTCTAATCCAGTATTGCATGGTTCATTCTAGCTTTCTTCTCTTGTTTATTTGTAAGTTATAAATAACCTGAGGAAACTGGCTTCCATTATCTACAGTACATTATTTGATTAAACCTAGGATACATAAAAAGTAGTTTCAAAAATGGTTAACCTGCACCCTGTAAGAAACAAATTTACCAGAACCAAAACAGAATTTGGGCTCAGTTCCTTTGGACTTTGGCTTTACAGGATCCATTCAAACTTGATTTTCCAAAGTTACTTGTCAGTTCTATTTTCTCACCCTTTACTTTGAAGTTCTATCATACATTTATAATACAGTTATGTTTGTTTGTCACTGTCTACATTCTTTTCTGGGATCACTTCAACTTCCGTTGATTGTTTTTATTTTTGTTAAATTTTTATACAGAAAAGTTCTGTATAGACCGTAGGTGGTAGATATATAATTCTATATATGTAATATAGAATTTTAAAAATCAAAAGGATAAAAAAGCAAATCATAAAATTAAATATAAAAATGTACCTAACTATATATGGAATTATAGCAAAGTCTCACACACACACCCACAGCAAAAATTAATTAATTCAAGTAACTTTTGAGCATAGCATTCAGATCTATACCCTTAATAAGACAAATAATCTGCCGGATAATCATGATTCTTTTCAGGAAGTTGTTTTTGGGGGGAGAGTAGTGTTATTAGTATAATGGTTCTAGAAATATTTTGAGTATGTTGTAAAATTGAACAAATGATTATTATCAGGAACCAGCATTTTCTCTGTGGTGGTAGAAAATTAAATATTTGGAATGACAGAAGAGGAAAAATTCTGTGATATTAAATGCAAATGAGATAAATCAATATGAAGTCATGATCTTTTAAAAAATATCTCCTTTACTTCTGTCCACTTTAAGAGCCTAGAAAATATAACACACCTGTTGCAGTAAGCATATATTTTATTCAGAACTTGATGTCTAAATAGTCATCCTCAATAAAAGGAATTAGAGCTCCTTGAAGAAAGTATTGAAAATACATCTGGGGCTGTAAAAATATTTTTTAAAAATAAGGCTGGAGCATCTTCTGAGGATTAGAGTTAGGAAGGTGGCAAAAGATAAATGTATCAGAAAGACACTACAGCCAACTTGAAGTATTTCCATTGGGAAAATTGTATTATCAAAAGGCTAATTACAATTAAGTCTTAATAATACTTAGACTAGAGGAAGAATCCATAAGTGCATCATATTAAAAAATAAACAGCTATAAGCAGAGAGAAGAAAGTGGAGAAAGTTTGCCTATACTAAAAAATGCTATAAAATATAGAATAATGAGAAAAGAAGAAAAATAATTATTTTGTAATCAATAGTGTATTAATTGATTCAGATCATTAATGCCTTAATTAATTCAGGCAATTAATAACTTCAATAACTATTGTTGAATAAGATATTCACAAAACCTCACACAGTTTCATTATGAATTACAAAGAGAAATACATATAATATACAGTATTTCTATTAAAAGCTGTTAAAAACACCTTAATTAAAGTGAACATGCTTAGTTCAACCAGTAAGACAAACTGACATATATCCTCATGATACGATGTAGTGAAAGTATGTAGTACAACCGCATAATTGTCTTGTCAAATCTGTTTTTTCCTGAATTTATTCTCTTGAAAATAATCACACAAATTGATTTTGTTATTTTTTTTAGACAAGTGATATAGATTACTTAAAAATAAAAAAAATACCAAAAAATAGATATTTTAAGATAGTTATAATGAAGTCAACACATACTTGAATTGATACTAGATTTAAAAAAGACATGATGGGTAAATTTGGGAAAGTGTATATGGACTCTATATTGGATGATATTATTATTTCAATGTTTACTTGCTGGAAGGGAAAATGTTCTTGTGGTTTTATGAAAGAATGCTCTCATTCTTAGAAGCCACATATGATGTATTTTAGAATGAAATACAATGGTTTTTGCAAGTTTCATGCAACTTATTTTAAATATTCTAGTAAAAAATCTTAACAAGTTGTTAAAGTAAACAGATAATATGCAAGTGCTTTTATACTTTTTCCTCTACATTTGAATTTTTCTTTTATTGTCAGTGGAAAAACACACCTTTCTAAAATGAAAACAAAATTTTGTGAATGAATAGATAAGACAACTGAACATTGATGTTGTCAAAGAAGTATGATTTGGGGTTTATTACATTGTTCTGTTTACTTTTATGAATATTTGAAACTTTTCATAAGGAAAAGTATATTATATATTATATACATTAGCTTATATAATATCAATATAATATTACACACACACACACACACACACACACACATATATATATATATATATATATATATATATCTCATATGAAATAAGTAAACTATGGTGGCTGTGTGCATATACAGATTGAAGGAATAAAATATAAATGTGAGAAATTCAAATTTGTGTCCTAAAGAGCAGTTAAATCACAGACGGAAGGTAAGGAGACAACTAAAATGAGCAATTTAACTCAAAGCCTAAACCAAACTAATTCCTAGATAGGTTTAAGAATTAAATGTAAACAATATTATTATAAAACAACCAGAATAAAAACATAGGTCAATAATGACTTGCTCTCAAACTGAGGGAATGGTTCGAAGCAGAAGAATCAAAAATTAGGAAAAGAAAAAGGAATAGACAATTATACAACTTTCATGTGGCAGAATTTTAAGTATGTTTAACAGACAGATGGGATAATGACTAATTTGCATAGATGATAAGCTAAAGTTTATTATTTAAAGCAAAATAGCCCTTGTAAATAAATCATATAATAAATAATACTCTAATAGGAAATGAACAAAAGGCAGTAAAGGATTATTCAGCAAAAAAGCAAATAACTGGCTAACAGATAAACTGAAAAAAACTGTTTAACCAAATCTGGAATAAAATATAAAAAAATTAAAGAAAAACATTAAAGAAAACAATTCTATATGCTCCTATCAAATTGAAAAAACAAGTTATTATTATAATGCCAAATATTTTTCAGGATGGAGTAAGATAATTTCTCTAATAAATTAAAAATGCAAATTGAACATTCTTTTCTGGAGGCAATTTGAATCCATCTAACAAGTTATCTTTAAAGTGTTCATATAGTTAATCTCTAGAAACATATATTGAGGAAATAATTAGATATGAAGTTTTATATTATACTCAAATATATTACTTATAATTTAAAAATACAAAACATTTTTATTTCCCTAAAATAAGAAAAATGGTTACATGAATTTTACTGTATCTATTAAATATGGCACATGAAGGCCTAAAGTTATGTATTAAAAGCATTTCTTTTTTAAATTAATCTATTTTTATTAAATGGAGTGACATTGGTTAATAAAATTATATCAGTTCAAGTGTGCAATTCAGTAATACGTCATAGTGCATTGCGTGTTCACCACTCAAAGTCAAATCTTCCATCAACATGTATTTGACCCCCTTTACCTTTATCTATCTCCCTCTCTCACCTTTTCCCTCTAGTAATCATTAAACTGTTGTCCGTGTCTATGAGTCTGTTTGTCTTGTTAGTTGCTTTCAATTTTATAGCCCACTTATGAGTGAGATTATATGGTCTCAGTCCTTTCTGTCTGACTTATTTCACTTAGCAAGATCATCTCAAGATCCATCCATGTTGTCACAAATGACAGTATTTTATCTATTCTTGTGGCTGAGTAATATTCCATTGTATATATGTACCAACTCTTTTTTATCCAATCATCAAAGGGCACTTGAGTTGTTTCCATGTCTTGGCCACCACAAACAATACTGCAATGAACATCAGGGTACATATATCTTTACGGGTAAATGTTTTCAAATTTTCCAGGTAGATACTCAGAAGAGAGATTGCTGCGTCATATGGTAATTCTGTTCTAAACTTTTTGAGGAACCTCCCTACTGTTTTCGTAGTGGCTGTACCAATTTATATTCCCATCAGTGTATGAGGTTCCTTTTTCCCCACAACTTCTTCAATGCTTGTTATTACTTGTCTTGGGACTGTATCAAACTAAAAAAACTTCTGCACAGCAAATGAAACTATCAATAAAACAAAGAGGCAACCTTCTGAATGGGAGGAGATATTTGCAAACGATACCTCCGATAAGGGACTAATATCCAAAATATATAAAGAACTCATACAACTCAATAACAACAACAACAAAAAACCACAAAACGAGCGATCTAATTAAAAAATGGGCAGAGGACCTGAACAGACGCTTCTCCCAAGAAAATATACAAATGGCAAACACATATGAAAAGATGCTCAACTTTATAGCTAGTAGTGAAATGCAAATCAAAACCACAATGAGATATACCTTCACACATGTAAAAAATGGCTATTATCGACAAGAAAAAGCATTGCATGATATGCAAGATACATAATTGAAAAAGAAATAAGAAAATGTTTATCATATATAATATAATTATGATTTTGTAAAGAAATATAAAGGTCAAAAATTGGAAGATAAAATATAACATTAAGGAGTAGCAATCTATTGGCTGTTCTAAGTATGATTTTCATTATTTATGTGTTTTTTTTCCTTTTCTTTATGAAAAATAAAGTTAGCACATAGTCATTTAATGAAATACCGTTTTGAACACAACACAAATAGAAATCAGGACTATTCCATGTCTTACCTCAATGAAACGAATGCTTTGACCCATTCGTTTCATTGAGGTAAGACATGGAATAGTCCTGATTTCTATTTGTGTTGTGTTCAAGTTAGATCAGTAAACAGGATAATAAATATATTGAAATGTAATGCTAGATTTTGTATGAAATGTTATACATTCTGAAACAGAAATTAACCTTATGAAGCACCAATCAGTAAGGATTTCTTTCCTAAATATTGTGGATATTAAGATTTCAAGGTTACTGACAATTACGATCATGCAGTTCAGGTGTCTCCCATTAGCAAGCAGAAAGACTCTTTTACAGCAACAGAAGCAATAGTAACAATTATATCCAGTGTTTAAGAAGATTAGACCCACACTAAGGAATGAAGTACATACAGATAAAAATTATTTAACTTGTAGTGCACTCAAATCTATAAACTACAGTATATTTTCGTGTTAAATATCAAATTTTCTTTGCGAAGAAAGTAATAAGACATTTAATTAAATTAGGCCACGAGAAACACTTTTGTCCTGGCCTTTATTGGAGCCTCTTTTAATGCAGCATTTTTCTATACAATTTCCTGTTCCTTTTCTGCACCTAATTAAAAGACCCTGTCAATCCATCCAAACCACTTCAATGCTGAGTGGGTCACTTTCTGTGTCAGGACTGATTGATACTAATTGAGGAGAAGCATCTGTTTTAGAAAACTCTTTTTTTAAAGTTAAAACTTTAAAAAATAGAGAACATCAGTTGAATTGCTTCAGTGTGAGTTGTTTCTGTTTTTATTTATTGGTGCATGGATCCGTGTTTATGAAGGAACATGAAGATATGAAGTTATTCTCTAATAGGCAAAACAACTGCTTTCAGAGTACTTTCTCTCACTCTGAATTGCTGCACTGGGAAGAGTTTTTATCAATTTTCCTGACATTTGAAGAAAAATAAAAACTCCTGATCAGAGTTCTACAGAGAGTGTCTCTTCAAATCTTGCGATGCCCTTTACACTACAATTACTTCCTTTGTGATTCTTTCAAATGTCTCCTAATCGCAGTAGGCCTGGTTGAAACTGTCTGCTTTGGTCTTACTAGGTTTTTACTGTTTAACTGCAAATGTGGTATAAAAGCAGAAGACAAGAGAATGTGTATTGATTGTATTTATCTAAAAATGTTTGTTTAGGGTCTTGTGGCATCTGGCTAGCAGTGTCTGATATACCTTCTTCCAATTCCCAGCTATAATAATTATAAAATGAAAATAAATATGTTCAAAAATTTTAAGTAACTAAACTCTAGCACTTTGGAGAAATAAATTATATATAAGACTTCTTGGAAATCTGCTAACTTTCAATGAAATAAAATTAAGTAAAAGTAAACTATCTGGGCTTTCTGATATGAGATTCCCAGGTTTCCTCTCAAACAAGAGAAGATTCTTAAAGTAGAAAATCAAAACAAGTAAGATATTAATTCTTGTATTTCTCAAGATATGTCTACTAACTCCAACAGTTGCGTACCTATTGGAAAGGGCTGCCATTCATTTCTATATCAAAGTGCTTCTTTCCTTTGATAGACAGACAGACAGATATAAAGTTCATTTTCTAGAACTGAAGAGAAGAAAATTCTGTATTTACAGAAAGTTTTTTAAATGAATAATTGTAATGAAGTTCCTGTGCACATAATTATGGTTTTGTATAAATAAGAACCTTCTGGTGTCATTCCTCAACATTTGTTCCTGAGTATGTACAATAACCTATTGTGCAGACTTGTAGTTTGTACGGTGTACTTTGTACAGCTTTATCATTTTTATAGATTTTTTTTCATGAGTTCTGCTATAACTACTATGGCTTACTTATTTTTTATCTTCTATATAATATTCGTTAAAGTCTCAATCTTTTGTTATATAGATTTGTTTCTGAACAAATATTTACTTTTCCATATGATTAGACTATTAATAGCAAATATCTACAGTCATGTGCCACTTAATCATGGGATTGCATTCTGAGAAATGTGTCTTTAGGCAATTTCATTGTTGTGAGAACATAGAGTTCACTTACACAAATCTAGATAGTAAAGCTTACTATATACCTAGGCTACATGGTATAGCCGATTGTGCCCAGGCTACAAATCTGCACAGCATGTTACTGTACAAAACACGAAATTAAATAAAGCTCAGGAGAAAATGATGCAATCAAGAAATGTGGTAACATAAAATATATGAAGCTGCTGCCAGTGTAACACATCATACTGTTTTACAGCAAGTGTATATATATATATACACTTATATATATACACATATATATATAT
>NW_024349519.1:22023065-22041357 GCF_902729225.1 Pteropus medius
ATATATATATATATATATACACTTGCTATAGTTATATTTGCTGTAAAACAGCATATATATATATATATATATATATAGAGAGAGAGAGAGAGAGAGAGAGAGAGAATACTCTAAAATAAGTATAGTTAATACATAAACCAGTAACATAGTCATTTTTTATCATTATCAAGTATTATGCACTGTACATAATTATATGTGCTATGCTCTTATGTGACATTCAGTACAGAAGGCTTTTTACACCAGCAGCACTGCAAACACATGAATAATGGACTTTGCTATGACCTTAGGACAGCTACAATGTCACTAGGTGATAGCAGTTTTTCAACTCCATTATAATTTTATAGGACAACCATTGCGTATGTCATCTGTCATTGACCCAAATGTCTTTATGTGGTACATGACTATATATCTATATACTTCTCTCCCTCCCTCTCCCTCCGTTCTTCTCCCTTTTTCTCTCTCTCTCTCCCTCCTTCTCCCTCCTCCTACATATGATGATTTCATTTCTTGAAACTGCCGATAGCCTCCAAACTGGGTTTTATATTTTTCAATCTTCTCTTCTCTATAATCCATTATTCAAAACAACCACAGGTATCTTTTATGAAATGTACATAAATTATTTTCCACCTTGCTTAATGCCCATCAGTGTTTTCTCTTTCGGAAATGTGTACATGGACTTTTTACTCCCCTCCCACCTGGCCCAGTGCAGCCATATTGGCCTCGTTCTGGACTTTAAGTATGTATACAAAGCTATTTCATATGTCAGTGTCTTAGAACTTACTTTCTCTGACTTTTTTTTTCCTATTTTCTCCCCCTTCTATTTAGATTTAAGTTCAAATGCTACTTCTTTGGAAACTCTATACAATGTCCCCATTCCTCTATTATTTTCTTCTCATTGAATATGTAATTATTGAGGCCCTTCTCTGTTTTAGACATTGTTACAAACATTCTAGATTCAGGAATACTATAATTTTGTTTTATTTTATCATAATTCCTAATTACGATTTTTATTTGTCTTGACTATTACAGTCCTCTTGACAAGATCTCTACGTCTTGTTCTGTGCAACATCCTTGCACATAGTGAAATGCCCTACCACATAATCAATACTCAGTGAATATTTTTTGAATGAATGTACCATGTTCTGGCCTTGTGAACATAGCTTCTCTATAGCCATGCTTTAAGCAGTGTATAAAAGCCATTCTTGAATAATAGTGTCAGCCAGAAGTATTCATTCAGAACCCACTGCAATCTATAAATTCTATTTATGCTTCATGATTTTACCTTCCTGTTTTTTGTTTGTTTGTTTCCTTGCATAGCATGTCAGCTCTTAATATTTGTTAGAGGCCCTGCTCTTTATGCATCTATTTATTAATTTCTTCAACAAATATTCACTGAACCTCTGTTATTTGTCAGTCATCATGTTAAGGACTGAAGATAAAGCTGTGCTTAAGATCAGATTCCTATTCAAATGGAGTTCATGATCTACCATATAAGCAGTTACACTAAATTGTATACAGTCTTACATTGTGAAGAAGGTAGTGTTCTACTGCAACATATAGAGGGAAACTGATTCTCGTATAGGCAGTCAGAATAGTCCATTTGGTAGACAGATAAAACATTTAAGCTGTATCTTAATAAAATTATTTACATTCTCAAAAAGATGAGAGACTGCAGGGAAAGACCAAGTTGTGCCTCAATCTCTAGTTTACAAACTCAATTGCCTTATGAAACTCTTGGTTCTATACATTTCTTTGATTTTAGGGCTACTTTCAGTTTTCTGTCTGGCAGATGATCCCTCAACCATTCCTCCTAAACCTTGCAACAATGCCAGCAGCCACTCTCTCCTCTGTAACACATGCAACCAAAGGTAAATGAAAGAAAGAGAAAACTTGGAAGATAGAATGCAGAAGGTGAGGACTTTGGGGAGTAGAAGAGTCTGGATTTAACTTAAAGCTGAGAAAGTTACAGGACTTATCAATCTTTTGGCAAACTTACTATAGGACTCACAAAAGGACATGGGTGAGGAAAGGTTTGTACACTTTAAATGTGTGATTGCATAGTATATAAATTATATCTCCATAAGAAATTTGAAAGAAAAAAAGAAATTTGAACTGCAATTCAGACTCTTTTCTCAAGTGTCTATATATTAGTTGCCCACTATTACTTGTGTTCTACTGAGAATTAGAATACAATCATGCACAGCTTAACAAAATGCATCATTAGGCGATATGTCATGCAAACATCATAGAGTGCACTTATACAAACCTAGATGGTATACCTCACTATACACCTAGACTATATAGTGTAGCCTATTGCTCCTAGGCTACAAACCTGTACAGCATGTTACTGTATTGAATATTGTAAGCAATTGTAACACAACGGTTACGTATCTGTATATTTAAATGTGTAAAATTAAAAAAAAGGTACAGTAATAAGGTAGTATAAAAGTTAAACTTTGGTACCCCTGTATAGAGCACTTATCATGAATAGAGCTGGAAGGACAGGAAGTTGCTCTGAGGAAGTCAGCGAGTGAGTGGTGAATAAATGTGAAGGGCTAGGACATTACTGTACACTACTGTAGACTTTATAACCACCATACACTTAGGCTACATTAAATTTATAAAGCAACACCAACATCACCAAAAACACATGAGTAATGCACTGTGCTATGATATTACAATGGCTACCACATTACTAGGAGATAAGACTTTTTCAGCTCCAATATAATCTTATAGGACCACTGTCATACATGTGACCTGTAATTGACCAAAATGTCATTATGTGGCACATGTCTATCATAGGACTGTGTCCTGGATATTTCTGGTGTACATTAATTGCTCTATCTCTTTTCCATTGCAGATAGACCTGCATTCTCAGCACTTAGAAATATGAACTCTTAGCATTCTTCTACTCGTTGGTGTAAAATTATCATCTTCATTTATTTTCAAATATTTATACAATTTATCCATTATTAAATTGATATAGATGCATATAATTATAAAACTTAAGTTTACAAGGGACTTTTTAAAGAAAGTATTCTAATTCATTCTATATAACAAAAATAATTTCAGCAGTGGATGAAGAATGTCTGTAAAATTGTCATTCCATTTAAGAAAGTCTCCGTTGGAAAATTCTTTCTAAGAACAGAATGAAAAATAACCCTCATATTTCATACTTGTGTATTCTAGTTATGCTTTCTAGGACAAATAAGAAATGTATTGTCTTAGGAAAGCACAACTCTTAGATATTTGAAGAACATTATCACAAATACCAAAGTCTATTTGCCATATTAAATAAAATGAACTATTTCTAGTTCTCTTTATGTTACTTTATTTCCCAGCACTTCAGCCTTTTAATAACCCTTTCATGGCCCTACTTTAGACTATAAACTTCTCTTTTCATAAAATGTAAGGAATACAGAGTTCAATGTGACTATCATCTTATTTGAGAATGACACTATATTTTGAATTAGCAGTCATGCACTTTCCCATAATTATAACTAATTTGTAGTCAACTAAAAACTCCATATCAAAGTATATTATATAACAAGAATACACAAACTAGATTAAAGACTTAAATGTAAGACCCAGAACCATAAAACTCCTAGAAGAAAACATAAGCATTAGGCGATCTTTGACATTGCTCTTAGTAATATACATGTATTTTTTCTGATATATCTCCTTGGACAAAGGAAACAAAAGGAAAATTAAACAAATGGAACTACATCAAACTAAAAAGTTTTTACACAGCAAAGGAAACCATCGACAAAAAGAAAAGACAACCTACTGAATGAGAGCAGATATTTGCCTATAATACATCTGAAAAGAGATTAATATCCAAAATATATGAAGAACTCATACAACTAAAAGAAATCCAATTAAAAAATAGTCAAAGGATCTAAATAGGCATTTCTCCAAAGAAGACATACAGATGACCAATAGACATATGAAAAGAAGCTCGTCACTAATTATTGGAGAAATGCAAATTAAAACTACAATGAACTATCACCCCACACCTGTCAGAATGGCTATCATTGATAAGTCAAAAAATGTGTTGGCAAGGATGTGGAGAAAAGGGAACCATTGTGCACTGTTGGTGGAATTGCAAATTGGTACAGCCACTCTGGAAAACAGTTTGAAGTTTCCTCAAAAATTCAAAATAGAACTACCTTATGACCCAACAATTGCAATTCTGAGTATTTATCCAAAGAAAACTGAAACACTAATTGGAAAAGATAAATGCAACCCTATGTTCATTGAAGTGCTATTTACAACAGCGGAGAACTAAGTGCCCATCGATAAAAGACTGGATAAAAAAGAAGTGGTACATATATACAATGTTTCACTTTTAAGTTATCTACACATGAAAGATGCAACGGAATACTACTCAGCCATAAAAAAATGAAATCTTACCATTTGCAACAAGGATGGACCTATAGGATATTAAACTAAGTGAAATTAGACAGACAAAGAAAGACAAATAGCATATAATTTCACTTATGTGTGAAATCTAAAGAACAAAACAAACAACAATAAGAAACAAACTCCTAGACACAGAAAACAAATTGATGGTTGCCAGATGAGAGGTGGTATAGTGGGGCTGGATGAAAAAGGTGAAGGGATTAAGAATTACAACTTGGTTGTTACAAAATAGTGATGGAGATGTGAAGTACAACATAGGAAATATAGTCAATTATATTGTAATAATATGTATAAAACCAGATGAGTAATAGACAAATTGAAGGGAATTACTTCATAAATTATATAAATTTCTACCCACTATGCTGTATACCTGAAACTAATATAAAATAATATTCAATGTCAACTCCAACTGAAAAATAAAGAAAATTAGAAAATGATAGCACACCACATCAAAATTTGTGAGATGAACCTAATTCACTGCATAGAGAAAAATTTGTAGCATTAAATGCTTATATTGGAAAATAAATATATATATTACATAAATTACAATTAATTTATAGTTTCCAATATATATATTTAAGCAGTTGAAATTTCACAAGTAAATCCAGGATTTTAAATTTTTGGAAGTGAGTTACATGAACAATGCTCTGAAATATGCATAAATAAAGAAGATAATGAAACTTTAATATATCATGTTAAATTTGATATTATAGTAAGATTAATTTTAGCCTAACAATGGAGGAGAAAAGGAGAATGCATAAAAGTCCATATTTTTGAGTCTGAATTAACATTATCTTGTATATTGAGAATTTGACATTATCTTGTATATTGAGCAAAGGACAAGGATTAGATTTGTGAGAGAGTTTAATTCAGTTTTGAACACACTGAGCTTGAGCTGCTAGAGAGATTTCTAGGTGAAGAGATGAAACATACAAGTGAAGACAAGATTAGAAGAAAATGGAGAAAAGATAAGACAGAGCTGAAAAGTAAATGTAAGGGAATAGTGGTATTTTGGTTTTGGAAGTTATCTTGCCCAATCATACATATAAATTTTAAGCTTTCTAGACATAATTTTGTGAATTAGTGATTGATTTATTTCATTTCATTTATTTGTTTATTTGTTTATTTATTTATTTATTTATTTATCTATTATAATAGTATTTTTTATTTTTCAATTATAGTTGGCATACAATATTATATTAGTTTCAGATGTACAACATAGTAATTAGACATCTATATAACTCACAAAGTGACCATCCTAATAAATCTAGTATCCCTCTGACACTGTACATAGTTATTAAAATATTATTGACTATATTCTTTATGCTATACTTTATAGCTCCATGACTTTTGTAACTACCAATTTGTACTTCTGAATCCCTTCTCCCTTTTTCACAGACAACCCCAACCTTCTCTCCCATCCGGTAACCCTCAAAATGTTCTCTGTATCTATGAGTTTGTTTCCGGTATTTTTGTTTGTTTATTTTGTTCTTTAGATTCCACATTGTGTGAAATCATATGGCATTTGTCTTTCTCTGACTTACTTAGCACAATACCATCTAGGTCCATCATGAAATATCTTTTCTCATCCTTTTACTTTCTGTCTGTGTATGTCTTTTAATCTGAAGTGAATCTCTTGTAGGCAGCCTGTGTGAGGGTCTTGTTTTCTTATCCATTCAGCCAACCTATCTTTTGATTGGAGCGTTTAATTCTTTTTCATTTGAAGTATTTGTTGAGAGATGTGTAGTTATTGCCATTTTCCATTCATATTTTTGATACATAATTTTTTCTTTTTCTTAAAGAAGTCTCTCCAACATTTCTTGTAATACTGGCTTGGTGGTGATGAACTCCTTCAGCTTTTTCTCGTCTGGGAGGCTCTTTATCTGTCTTTCGATTCTAAACGATATCTTTGCTGCATAGAGTAACCTTAATTGTAGGTCTTTGCTTTTCTTCACTTTGAATATTTTGTGCCAAGTCCTCTGGCCTGCAAAGTTTTGTTAAGAGATTGACTGACAGTCTTACGAGAGCTTTCTTGTAGGTAACTAATTGCTTTTCTCTTGCTGCATTTTGGATTCTTTCTTTGCATGATGTATTTTGGTGTGGACCTCTTTGAGTTCATCTTGTTTGAGACTCTCTGAATTTCCTGGGGTTGTATATCTATTTCCTTCACCAGGTTAGGGAAATTTTCCATTATTAATTCTTCAAATAGGTTTTAAATTTCTTGCTCTCTCTCTTC
This sequence comes from Pteropus medius, assembly GCF_902729225.1. NCBI lineage: Eukaryota > Metazoa > Chordata > Mammalia > Chiroptera > Pteropodidae > Pteropus > Pteropus medius. The sequence continues at coordinate 22,029,724 of NW_024349519.1, forward strand.
TTCTGGTATCCCTATGTTGCAACTATTGTTATACTTGATGTTTCCCAAAGGCTCCTTAAACTATATTTATTTCATTGGATTAATTTTTCTTGTTGCTGTTCTGATTGGGCATCCTCGACTACCTCATCTAAATTTTTGATTTGATCCTTCGCTTCATCCACTCTGTTGATTCTTTCTAATGCACTCTTCATCTCAGATATTGTAGTCTTCATTTCTGATTGGTTTCCTGTTATGTTTTCCATCTCTATTTTTATGTTTTCTATCTCTTTGTTAAAATTCTCACTGAGTTCATCTACTCTTCCCCTAAGTTCATTGAGCATCCTTATAACCAATGTTTTGAACTCTGCATCTGGTAGATTGCTTGTCTCCATTTTGTTGAATTCTGTTTCTGGAGCTTTGTTCTGTTTTTTCATGTAGGACATATTTCTTTGTCTCTACATTTTAGCTGCCTCCTTGTGTCTATTTCTATGTATTAGGTAGAGCTCCTAAGTCTCCCAGTCTTAGTAGAGTGGCTTTACGTAGTAGGTGTCCTGTGGGGCCCTGTGACACAGTCTTTCTTGAGTGAGGTGCTCAAGGTGTGTCCCTTGTATGAGTTGTGTGTGCCCTCCTGTTATAGTTGAGCCTTGCTTGTTGTTAGCACACCGATGGGAGACATTGACCCTTGGCTGACTGGTTATAAAGATTGGCAGTGAGGGGCTGACCCTACAGAGCAGTATTCACTTTAGCAGGGTTCTGGGGCCTGTCCAGTCTGCCTTTTGAGTGTGTCCTCTTCAATGAAGCCCTGAGTGGTGCTCTGGCTCCAGCACTGGGCCCCTGGGTATGCTGGTCCCAGGGCCTCTTGGGAGGGGCCCAGCTACAGGCCAATTTTAGCCACAGCCTATGCATATCTAAAGCTACCTGGTAACAGTCACGAGCAATCTACAAAGAGCTGCCACTCGTGCTGGGCTTCAGGGTGCCTCAAGAGGCCAAGCCAGGGACTGAGGCCATCTGCTGATAGTATGGGAATTGGGGCTGCTCAGCAAGAGGTAAGTGGCACACCAAGACCACATGCTGCTTCTTTGGGTTTTGTGAGCCTTTGAGAGATTTTAGGAAAGTCTGCAGCAAGAGCCAAAATAGGCCATTTGTATGGAATCAACCACTGGAAGTGGCTTGGGTGGGCCTACAAGATAGGAGAGGTGGAGTCTCAGGGAATCACGTGGACGGAGCGACCTGTGTTATCCAGGTTGATAGCCACTCAGATATGGGGGCCACGGTTTCTGCTCACTGGGATGGGGGAGGGTTCAACAAAGGAACAATAGATACTTCAAGTACTTCCGTCCAGGAGAAAACCACCCCTCCAGCCCTCTCCCTGAAGCCCAATAACTCCGTGTCTCCCCATATATCCCTAACACTCCTTGAGCAGCTGCCCCAGCACTGGAGCTCAGAGCAAGTGAGTCCATCAGTGAGTAAGTATGGGCATGGGACCTTTAGGATGAATGCCTGCAATTCCTACAACCCTCCACCTCACACAGCTGCAACTTCTGCTAGTTTTCACAGCCAGAGGGTGTGGAGACTTCACTTCCTGGCGCTGAAACCCTGGGATGGGGAGCCCAATGTGGGGCCAGGACCCCTTGCTCCTCAGGTGGGGGGAAGAGGCTCTGCAGCCAAAATAACTCTCCTGATTCTGAATTGCCACATGTAGTCGTGGGCCTGGGCCGGTTCGCGTCCCTACCAACTCCTACTAGTTATAGAGCTCTTTTCAGCCAGACCTCAGGCAACTTTGCATGCTAGTTGCTCCGAAGCTTCAATATAATTTTGGTGTGGTCATGAGAGGAGGCGTGTATAGCCTCTACCGTCCACACCATCTTGACAGATTCACTTTATTTTCTTTTTAAATGTGTAAATTATATTACTTTTTATTCTTCTGGGTCTGTTCGATATTATCTAATATATATAAATATATACCTATTATATGTGTGTGTGTGTATATATATATATGTATTTAAAAAACCTATTGTCTGTATACATATGTCATTTAAAGACATGGGGATGACCTTTCTGAAAAAGAGTATAAAGGGAGAAGAGAGGAAAGCTTAAAACATGAATTAAGAGAAACTTTTATATTTATTTAATGAAAGGAGAAGAAGCAAGAGGAGACATTGGAGAAAGTGGTGGGAATTAGCTAGATGCTCAACAAGCTTATTTCTATTCTTCTGGTACACTACTAAAATATATTTTTCAACTTCTTTGAAGTTATATTTGGTCATGTTACTGATTTCTGTACAACAGAGAATTTTGTAGAAGTAAGAGGAAGTCAGTATGTGACTTCCATACATAGTCCTCACTGCTTCATTTTTCTAATTACTGGGGAAAGTGCTAAAGCAAAGAATTGCTGGATATCCTCTTCGAGGATAATTGCTCAGTAGAGCTGTCTAATTAGGTACACCCACAAGAGTGAGAAATGTATGTTTCTGTTGCTTTATTTTTATAACTATGCATATGAGAAAGCTCTTTTCCGCTAAAACTATTATCTGAGTAATTTGATTGTGTTTCTATTGATTACACTTTTTCTAAATTTTGGATTATATTTTTCAATGTCTGTAGACTTAAAGATTTTGAATGAATACCATCCATTAAGAATATTACATTGTAGAAATTCTGGCTGGAGGCAGATTGGCTGAAGACCTATGAATGGTAAAACAGTAAGTAGATAAAAAACATAAAATATTCTTAAGGGAATTTTGAAACCTAAAGGAAGGGGATATATAGCATGCTACCTGTGGATAATATGATTTTTGAAATGTAGTTAGCTTATTTGGACAATGCTCAAACACAGGGAAGAATCTAGAGGATATAGAGATTAAAAGTGAAAGAAAGGTAGAACAATTAAATGTGTTTTAGGAAGAGGCAGAAAAATATATTCAGCAAGAATACAAATAATTAAAATATGTTTTAGTAGCAGAGTTTCAAGGGCAGAACTTTGTGGTTTGCCCCTAAATGACACACTTATAATTATCACATTTTGAATATAATGGATGTAATGCTATAAATATATGTAGCTAGAGCATATATGCATCATATTTTTCCAATATTATCTATAATAATATAAAAAATTTAAAAAAATTGACTACAATTGACCAACACTATCACAGTAATCATTGTATATGAAAAGTCAGTATGGAATGCCAGGTTTAGTGAACATAGATTAATTTTTATTTTTCTTTCTGAATTTATTTCTGGTTTCTCAAACTTAACCAAATGTATTTCTTTTAAGAGATTTTGTCATTGGGATCAGGATATCCAGACACTTATCTATTTATCTATCTGTATGTGTTTATATGTATGTATGTGTATTTGAATTTCCTGAAATCTGCACATATAAAATCTGTCAAATACCTGTCTGTGATCAACATTCTATTTATATGCTATCACTAAATTTAACATGATAGTAGAAAATGAGAGAGGCAAAATTTCCAATTGGGTATCATATAGAATTTTGAAATTTGGAAGATAGTAAGATAACAGTGTGTGTAAAACACTTGGATTAAGTAACTGAGGGGAATAATGGCATTATAGCAAAGAGGAGATAAAGAAACACATATTTCACTGATTTAAATAGATGTTGCAGTGTCAATTATGGTTGCTGTTATGAAGATTATCATTATTCAAATTTCTACTTGTGTTTTTCAAGCCTCCAGACAGATGATGATATATGTTAAATCATTATAATATCCTGTGATGAGAAAGGTATTTATGGAGGAATATCAGAGTGCCACAAAATTAGCTTTAAATTATTCTACTATTCTTTCCTTCTCTTTAAACTGGATTTATATTTTTACCTATTTCTCTCACATTTTGTATAGGGACAAATAAAGGAAAAAGACAGAATTTTTTAATTAGTAGTTTTTCAGTGCTGAATCAAGCAATTTTCCTAAGAGTAAACCCATTTTAATTTTTTCAAATGCACAGAAAAATTATAAAGCATTATAGCAGTTTGCTGCTAGAATACAAATGATTGAAAGTTACATCTTTTCCATATGCAATCCAGGAGATTGTTGTCCCAGATGTCCTAAAAACTTGACCAATCAGAGAAGATCCTAAACAGTATTTTATATCAATTATGTGCAAAACCCTGCCAATTATCTTCTCATATAATCCACATCAATAACTGAGAAGCACAAAAGATATAAACTCAAACCATCTGCTCTCACTACAGTAGGCTACTGAGAGCTTAGACAATAACTCACATGGTAATAAACTCTGATATATTTATCTGGAATCATACTGCTAAATGGGATTTGTGATTAAAAATATTACCACTTTGGCCTATCCACTATTAGAAAATATGTTTTCTCCTTTTAGGAAAAGCATTGTCATTTCTGTTTTATTACAATGGTAAATTAAGAGAACTACTGCCAGCTATCTACAAAGAACAAAAACTGCACTTCTACTTATGCTTCACTGTAATTCTTTCTCCTCTCCATGTTAACAATATCCATGCTCTTAAAAAAAAAGAAAAGGAAAAAAAAAATAGCCTCCAGAAATTCATTGTTTTGACTCCTGCACAATTTTTGAACCATGCTAAATGCCAGAATAAAGCTATATCAAAATATAAAATGTTAGCCAAAAATGCCTATATGACTCAAGAAAAGGAAGTATTTAAAAACTACAATCACATAAGATGACTGATATTTAATGATAATATAAAATGACATTTTCTAAGCTTTAGAAACATAGAACTGGCAGCTGGAAAAAATAAGTATAATTTTAAACAACATTTCAATGAAATATAGAGGGTAGACAAGTCTCTCATGTTTTCCATTAGTGTCCCTATATACCATATCAAACCTGTCAAGATATTTCTATATTCCTAATGTTAAAAAAATATGTAAATGACAGTATTACACTGTCAATTTCTCTAGACAGCTCTAAGTTTCATTTGCAAATTCTCAAATCAGTTTGTGGATAAATTAACATTTACAATTATAATTCCCATACATGTTAAAGAAACTAGATTCCACTTGTTCCTAGACTTCAATAATATAATTTTGCAATCATGGTTTAGAAATTATACCACTTGTTATAGTTTTCCAATTGGTGATGTATTACTTTAGAGTGGATATTCTCCACTCTGTTATCGATGAAATTTACATTTTAATTATAACAAGAATTATGCCTTTGATGATAGGTAGAGGTGAAATGAAGAAATGTAGTAACTTATATTCAGAGAAGAAAGGTATTGCATTATTTTACAATAAGATATTCACAGTGTTTGACAAGCAATGTAAGATTTGTACGGTTTGTGCATGAATGCTATCATATTTGGTTATCGATATGGATATGCATTTATGATATATAGTTCAGCATTCTCATTTATACATAAAGAAACTGGCAAAAGAATAAGTAAGAGGATGTGCTTAGATCAGACACGTACACTTGAAAAAGACAAGATAGTAAAATTACAAAAATCTTTAAATAGTAAAGTATTATGAGCAAAGTGGAACATTCTGTGTCAATTTAATACACTCGTACTGAGATTTAAAATTTTTGAGGTTGGAAATAAATTAAGACATATTTTTTGATCACTATTTCTAAAGTGGTATATTTTTCTTTTAGTATCAGGAAAAAGGTTTCTGACTACAAAATTTTTTACTCTGGGAAAACCTTATTGCACAAAAATATTTTTAACAGCAGTAGATTATACTGTTTATGTTGTATGGCACAGTTGATTTTAAGAAAGGAAAATTATCTTCAGTAGATTGATATAATCAGATCAGTCCTGAAAAACAACTTTCTGGTAAAAGAAGTATGAAGCACAGGTAGTTTTGACACACCAGAAATTCTCTATTGATAGCTCGATGATGGCTAGGGCATGGCAAGGACTTGAAAATGGAAGTAAAGACCCGACAGTGACCCCCAGGCAATGATCAACAAGGAATTGAGTTTTCCCAACATTCTGAATAAATATAAAGAGGATTTTGAGTCCAAATTATGAAGCAGTCCTATAATTGGAATTTAGCCTTGTGAGAATCAGAGCAGAAACTCATCCATTTCCAAATTTTCAACCTATAAAATGAGCTATAATATATAGCTATTGTTTTAAGTTGCTAAATTTGTGGAAATTCATTATCCAGCAATAGAAAAAAAATTGACCACTTAACTGTATATAACTCAAACTATAGTCTTCAACAGAGTATGTTGTTGTTCCATCTTAGTGACACAGAATTACTTTTGGACAAACTGAAGAGCAATTGATGTAATTTCCTTACAATAAAATTCCATTGTTCAGAAATTTACTCCATTCTACACATACTTGTTCAGAAACTACAACATCCTAGGCTCTTTCTCCATGCTTAAGTTATTTAGTAAGTACAGACACATTTCCAGCTTTCATCCCTTCTCTTCTGAAACTTCAGGAAAAAGTACACATCTCCCTGGAATGTGTTTTCATTAAAATGTTTTGCTTCTCTAAAGAGATCCTAAACTATTTTTTTAGGGCCTAGAAAGTAAAGGTAATATAAGCAATTGTCTAACTTTTAAATTATTTTATAAAACAAGTTTTTTCCCCACAGACAGTCCATCATTAATTCTGTGTATAAAGTTACATTCCTAAAAATGATAATCCTTTTTCATGACGTTGAAAGGTAAAGAGGAAAAGTGAACTCCTCAACAGTATGCTATACATAAAGCTACAAAAGGAGGAGAAATTAAATTTAGTTTTATAAGAAAATTTGGAATAAAGAAAAAAATTTAGGTGTCTCTAGTGGAAAATTATTGTTTAGAGCACACTTGTCCAGATTATCTGATTCTCAATAATCATTATATTTGAGCTATTTTACAACTCTATAAATTTCAGATGGATAACTGGTATCAATGGAAACATTTTACATTTACAGATATAAAACACATCCTCCCTGATGGAAGTTTAATTTACATTCCTCTCCCATCTTGTTTACAAAGCCAGTTCCATTCTTATTTGTACTGTGAACATTCTTTTTACTCCATATAAATTTGTGATTTTTTAATTTGTCTTTTGAGTTAGATATATAAACTGTCTGGTATCCTCATTAATAAGAGTAAACTCAAATCTTTAACAAATGTTCATCTTATACCCATGTGAGAGTCATTCTTTTACCTTTTTTTTGTTTTGAAAAACATCATTTATTGCTATTAGTATTGTGCTGAGAGGAGTAAGTCAGACAATGACAATGTCATATGATTTCATTTATGTGTGTAATCCAGAGAACAGGATAAAGAAACAAACAAAACAAAATCAAGCTCATAGATACAGAAGGCATTTTGATGGTTATGGGATTGGTGGGTTGGGGAATGGGCACGGGGGAAGAGGTTTAAGAGGTATAAATTGGTAGTTACAAAATAGTCATGGGGATGTAGAATATAGCATGAAGAATATAGTTAATAGTATTGTAAGAACTATGTTTGATGTCAGATAGGTACTGAATTTATCTGGGGGATCACTTCATAAGTTATAGAAATGTCTAATCACTGTTGTACTCTTGAAACTAATATAATATATGTCGATTGTAATTGAAAAATTTAAATAAATTTTAAAAAAGAAAATTTAAGTCCTGATTTCTCTGTTAGTTAATCTGCCTAGACTTACTTTACATTTGTCAATGTCCATGGACTTTATTGATGTAGCTAATTTCTAATTCTATAATTTAGAAATTGTAATTCAGAAATAACATTATTACTGAGATGAAGAATCCCACCAAATAGATACCAAAGTTTAACCTATCTGCTCCTGCTTTGCCAGTTTTTCTTAAAAAATTTTCCACCTGTCAAAAGCTGAATAACGGTTCCCCAAAGATATTTACCTCCTAATCATTGGAATACATGAATATGTTACTTTACATGCCAAAGGGGACTTTGCAGATGTGATTAAATTAAGAACTGTGAGATGAGAAGAATATTCTGGATCATCCAAGGGGGCTGTTTTGTGCCATTCTCAGACTATTAAAAACCAATCTTGTGGCTAGATCAGCTTCTGTTGTTCTTAATCTGATTGTAAGATACCCTCAGAAAAGCCATCAGAAAACTGTCGGGGAGAGAGGTGAGAGATTTATTACTCACAGGTCCTGAAAATTACATGGCACATCTGGGGCCACACGGCAAGGTTGTGGGCAGAGAGAGAGGGAAGAAAAAGGTTAGCACAGGCCTAGGGCAAATGGTCAGTGATCAAAATTAACTACGATCTTCAAAATAAAACAGGGTATTTGAGAGGCATGGAGGTTTGCCTGTCTCTCTAGCTAATCTTGTGTTTGTCAATGTGTTTATTTGACATGGCCATCGTTGAAATGCATGCCTCTTTAAAGTGGTTCTTCAGCAATCAAAACTTAAGCCAGGCGGTTGCATTGCTGTCAGGGCTTACACTACATGGGCCCAATGTAATTACATGCATTCTTATAAGAGGAAGGCAAGGCCAGCATCTAAAAGGCAATCTGAAGACAGAAACAGGTGGAGAGTAGGAGATGTAAACATAGAAACAAAGGTCAGAGGTATAGAGAGATTGGTGATGCTATAGTGCTGGCTTTGAAAATAGGAAGGTCCACTAGTCAAGCAATGCAAGCAACATCCAGAAGTTGAAAGTGATAAAGAAAAATATTGTTCCATCGGACATCCAGAAGGAACACAGCCTGTGGACACATTCTAGACTTCAGACATCCTGAACTGTAAGATAATACATTTTTATTGTTTTAAGTCACTATGATTATGGTAAATTTTTTGAGCATCATTAAGAAATTGATGCACAATCTAAAATGATTGGCCTTAGAAGTTGTCATGGAAGCCTCTTGTACACTGACATTTGTGATGATGACATCAATATCTATTATCTAAGAAATTCAATAATATACACAGATTCTAGTTAAATATCTTTACTAGGTTTTTGAAGAGCATGTTCAAGGGTATCATATAATAATAAGCCATGTATATGGCAGTTTACAAAGTATTATAAAAATACCTAATTATCTTTATAGCACATATTTTCATACAATGTCATTTACTGAGTAGTAATTACTATGTATTGACTCTAAATCAAGACCTCAGAGATATTAGAATGTTTTCTGTTTTTTTTTCCTTTTTAGTGAGAAAAACTCAATTTTTTTGCTTATGTACTCAAGTTTCTGTCAGTAGATCACATAATTTAATTTATAAGTAAATATAAGTTAAAGATTGAATTGATTCTTTTGTCTTTCTGACCTCTCTTAAAACTATGCTACTACTTGATGTTTTCCATTTGTACAGCAGTATCTCTTCCAAATTTCTCATGCCATGTATTTACTTTTCATCTAAAACAAGCACACTGTTTCAAGAAAATTGCAGTTTTAAGGTCAATATATAGGACTCTTTCTTTAAACTTTGCCAAATACTTGTCCTTATAATTGTCATAATTCAGAAAAAAAATAAAATTGTATCTATGTAGAGGTTAGATTTTACAGGAAACCTAGCCCATTAAGTGAAATTCACTTACAGTAAAAAAGAATTAAAAATCACTTGAATTGCTCATTAAGTTCTCCCTATATGGTTTTGCATCCATACTCTGCAAAGAAATATATACACTGTATACTGCACGAGATCATGAAAATTGATGCTGCATACTACATTTATTAGCCTTTTACTTAGCCTGACAAAATTAAATTTTGCACAATTTAAAGAGAATATGACACAATTTCAAAGAATAGTGTTTAAACATTAGTTCCTCTGCTTCTATCTTTATGCTTGCATGACTAGTATTTTTGATAGGTATTTATCTAAATAAACCATTATTACAATATGAATTATATAGTTTTCTCTATCATTCCAAAATAATTATGTATTTGTAATAACCCAATCCATAATTGAAACAGTAATATATAGTTTGACTCTAAGTAAAACTAAGATAGAAATGTAAACTATCATCAATATTTAAATATATACAATAGAGTGAAAGTGACAATCAGTTCATTCATTCACTTATTTAATAAACAAATATTTATTATTGCCTACTATTTGCCAGATTCTGGGGATGAAATGGGAAATAGAAAAATTCCCTGTATTCAGAGAGCTTGCAGTCTAGTAACAGAGTTGGCATTGAATAGGCAAAGACATGACATATTTTCAACTGGTAAAATTTATTGTAAATAACATAGCGAAGGATAAGTGTACTCGATAGTAAAAGTGGCTATGGGAAGAGCAATATTTTATATAAGGTAGTTACAAAAGAAAAAGATTTAAGATACTTAGAAAAAAATGATTTGTGTCCACAGAGGACTCCAATGAGTCCAACATTCATTAAAATGGTCTTACTAGATAAAGTAGCTGGAATCATGGGGAAAAAATTCAGGGAGTAAAATGTCTGAAATTGAAATGTTGGAAATGTGAACTAATGGATGATGTCAAGTTCTAGGATATGATTATATATGTTAAGGGGTGAGGGAAGGATAAGTAAAAAATTATTAAAGCGAAGATGTGAAATAACTGAGAGGCAGCATGTTAGGTAGATTGCTTGTGTGGATGTTCAATCTGTTACTAATACCAGGACAGGGAAAGATACTGAGCTTGGTTATGAAAACTTCTAACTAAGCAGAGTTGACCTGAAGATCCCAGATGACCACAGCAAAAGGGTTTTGAAAGATGGCTGATAATTTAGAAGCCACTGTAAAAATAGAATATAAGCAAATCCACTTTAAAATGGAGCCAGAGCTGCCATCCCAGAGAAACTACCTTGCATGTCTTATGCCTTAAACCTTTGGAATGTTAAAACAGGGCAAAATAATCTATAGATTGGGCTTAAAGAAACATTATGTCTCAAACAACTGTTTGCAAAAATAACAAGAAATCAAATATTATGACTAACGGACTGGACCGAAAATTAAAACAACATCGTTTAGAATTAACATCACTATGTTGATTTATCTATACTAATAGAAGTGCCTTCTTTCTATTGATGTATTTATTGCCCTTCTCTTTCTTATAAATGCCCATTGCCTTTATCTCCTAATCAGAATACTATTTGAGTTTCTTTGAATCAGTGCTTCTCGAAGAGCTATTCTTTATTGATCTAAAATAAATATTTGTTGCCCCTCATTTTGGCCTTTTACTTTTAGGTTAATGCTCAGTAAACAGCAAGTATGATAATACCTATCCAACTAGCAAATCTGTTCTATTTAGGATTTATTCAGGTTAAAAATCAAACCAAGCCAAACCAAATCAAAACCTATTCTTGTAAGGGCAATAAAAATAAGCAATGGAAGCTATAGAAAACAAGACTCCATTAAGTGAAAAAAATCAAATGGACCTTTCAAAGCAAAATGAGGGTGATTTGTTGATATCAGACTGTGGAGTCCAGAGCATGGATAGAAAAGTTTGAGAGGTTGATGAGGGCTAAAGAAGCTGTGTTACATATATACAATGGAATATTACTCAGTCATAAGAAGAGATGAAATACTGCCATTTGTGACAGCAAGGATGGCCCCTGAGATAATCATGCTAAGCAAAATAAGCCAAACAGAAAAAGTTGAAAATCACATGATATCACTTATATGTGGGATGTAAACCTAAAAGCAACAAATGAACAGGACAAATAAACAGAGATCATGGACATGGACAATGGCCTAGTGCTTACCAGAGGGTAGGGGGGTTTGAGGGAGCGAA
>NW_024349519.1:22041368-22130861 GCF_902729225.1 Pteropus medius
ACTCAAGTTTCTGTCAGTAGATCACATAATTTAATTTATAAGTAAATATAAGTTAAAGATTGAATTGATTCTTTTGTCTTTCTGACCTCTCTTAAAACTATGAATAATGTGCAGAAACAGCAACAGTATTTAACTAATGTTCTTGAGAATTTTTGTATTTACAGTAAATACAAATATGAAAATATGATATATGAAAAAGAGTAACTTACCCGCTGGCTATCTTCAATCAAATGGTTATGCACTTTATCAAAAAAGTGAATACATATAACCTTTCATGTCCCTGATTATTTACTGTAGAGAAGAAGACAAAAAGGAACACAAAATAGCATATTCATGCCTAATTCAACTGGAGTCGGCTAGAAAATAAAATATCTGAGTGCTTTAATCTTAATTCCATTGGTAAATAAAATGTCTTTTATTATTTCCAACTTTATGCATTCTCTGAGCACTCAAAATATCTTTAGAACCTAAAAATCAAAACATTTTCTAGTTAAAAGTTATCTAAAGATATATATTTCTCATTTAATTAATTTAGCTTACATTTGCAGATTTATGTGGGATTTTATGAGCATATTTCCTGTATGTTAGAAATTACATTATAAATTAATATTAATGTTTAGATTTATAAGAATCACCTACATATTAAAATCTTAGTGACTATATACAGTATATTTATATATCTATTTTCATGTGAAATAGTGTATCAAAAGATTTTGTGTAATTAACACTTTTATAAATCAGAAGTTGGATGGGTCAATTTTAATATGTTTTGTAACTGAATAATCAGGCTGAAACTGTGTGACATGGAATCTGGTCCTTAGCTGGAAAGCTGTTTCCTATGATGAGGAGTCCCTCTCGTTTTACATACATAGCATAATTCTTAGATACGATGGCACTGTGTGTATTCTCATTATTATTTAAATAAGCTCATAAATATTTTACTTAGAATTAAAAAATGGAAGCTTTGCATCTGGACATTCTAATTGTATGGTTCTATCTAATTTGTTTTTCTATCAGATATAAAGTTATCATACTATCATAAAATATGGTAATGGTAGAGTATTATCCTAGAAAAAATACTGAGGCTAATAATCTAGTGTGTAAAATATATAATCTCAACACATTTCCAACCCTTTGTGCTCTGTTTTATAGTGGATCTATGCACAGAGAGAAAGGGCAAAAAAATTCAAGAATTCAATAAGGTGACTATACTTGTACACTGGAAACTTCTAATAGTAAAATATTCTTAATTTAAGACATACTAATATAAAGCTAGATAAGTTAAGGTTCTCCTAAGGATATTAACTTATCCTCATTTAATATATATGTGGTATTTAAATTACCAGTTAGTTTTCTAAATACATATTTTATTTTGCAGGCTGTATAATGCTGATAATATAATGTTACCATGAGAACTATAACTTTTTTGTTTTGACATATATGTTTAGATTTGTAACCTTGTTGTTACATTAGCATTGAATGGTTTTTCATATATTTCTTGTGGTTCTGAAAGAAAAGCAAAGAAAAAATAATTTTAAAAAGCACACTGAATTGTGGAAATATTCATACTAAATAAATAATATTGTTACATAATAAAAATCTATAGTCAATAGTATTTCAAAAAGGACACAGTATTTTGTGAAAATAAAATATCACTCAAGATAAACATTTCACATATTTATATCTTTTAATTTTAATTTATTGACATAGGAATTAATATTTTGAGATTGCTATTTTTTCCATTTACATTTTAATTCCTTAGCTTTTAGTATCTTCATATCTGTAAACAATTATGTATTATATGTGAGACTTTAAGGTTAAGATTTTATACCCTAATATATATTAATGTAAATTAACATTAACTGTTTTCTCCTAACAAATATTTTAAGTAAAATGCAATGCGGCAACATTTCATAGATAACTATTTCAATTTACACATATTTTAAATGTGTAGTGGGAAAAATGAGAGGTAACATTTTATATGTTCTAATTTCATTTAAAAATACGGATAATTACGGTATCTTTAATTAACTATACTTATGACTAATTTATGTCTTTTGAGAAATAAATTTGGACTTTAGGCCTTTGTGATTCTAAAAATTCTCAAGTGTGTACTTCTGTGCAAAATAATATTTTATGAGTATTTTCAAACTAAGTCAATTCACTTAATTACATATTTTAACATTATAATACTTCAGTCCAAAGGCTCCTAAAGAAAGTTAATCATTTTCTGGTTGTGCTTAATCTCAAAACAACAAACATAAAATCAATAAATATTGAATAAAAAAATTATATTGAATGAGAAGTTATAGTAATTTTACTTCACAAGCTATGAAAAAGCCATTGAGTTTAAATGTAACATTTTACATGTTTATGTATCTGGTGGGGGCAAACTATCACAATCACCCAACACTTGATTTATGCTTATCAAATACATGTCATCATTAAAACAACTGGTGTTTTTGCAGCACTATATCCCAAGTTAAAATAAATGAGAGAAGAGCCTGTTGAGAATATTTGTGTTTATTAGGCCAACCTGCTATGTAAGAAGACTGACATAAACAACAGACACCAGATCTGTCTGAGAAAGAATCTATGAGCATTTTTGTAAAATTCCGTACAGAAATTTTACCTGTCAAGGGATTCATAGAACAGGCTTCTTGGGGATTAGCATATTTCACATGTGAGCTCTCAACAAAGGGTATATTAGAGTTAAATTTTTAGACAGAACACTGGAATGTGGCATATTGGCTATAATAAGGATGGTTGGTTCTTAATTTAGGAAACTATATAAAGTTAAAATTAAATGAAGTAATAAATCCCAGAGAAAGTAAAATGTAGTATTTTCATTGCATATGTAACATTAATTTAACTATTTGTGAATTTTATCATTCCTCTTTTCTTAATCAATCAAGTAGGGGAGACTAACATGTCAACAAGTCTATTACAAATGATGTGACAGTGTTTAGTAGATTTATGTGAGACAGCCATGAGAATTAGGTTCTTTCAGGCCTCAAGCTGAACTACATTTTCATATAAGCATTCTATATAGTACGAAGACTAGTTTGACATAATTCAATTAATTGAATTAACAAAAAATTTTAGCATGGCTTGAATTATTTCAGGATGGAGAAAGAGGTGAACGATCTCTAATAAACTACACTTTGCATTGTGTATGTGTGTATGTGTATGTCCATGCATATTTTCAATAGGAGAAGAAGAGGGAGCTGCCTGTGGGGACAAAACAAGTATGGTACAAAGGAAAGTACCAGTGCAGAATGAAAATTCATCTTTTGGATTCTCGATTGAAAAGAAGACACTAACAGAGGAAATGAATTCATTTCTGATAGAGTATTACTTTTCATGTTACAATTTCTATAATGAACATTATTTATGGACCAATGTTATTCTGTTAAATGCATATTTTATTTAGTTATATATTCTATGATTTTTAAAAGCTGATGTTGTGTGAATTATAAGAGTTGTAGTTACTTCTAATATTTTACATACAGTTAATGTTTGCTTAAGTCAAATATTAAAAGCAAAACATAAAACCTGTAGAGCTTCATATTTACAACTATCTACTGAATTCCCTATTTACATTCTGTGTCTTATTTCTCCATACAACTTCACACTTCTCTCATTTCTCCTCCCTAATAAAGACTCCAATCATCTTGCATAATTCCCTCCAACTGCCGATGCACTACTAAAACAAGGCTAGGGGCACTATATAGAAAGGGCAGTGTAGCTCAAACACTAAGAGGTATGAAGCTAAACTTTCTCTGTGAACATACTTTCTACAGAATTGGAATTACATTTTAACCAATAATACCTGTGAGGATTAAATAATAGAAACAGCCTACGTAGAACAAATCCAGCAATACAAGACATTTGAATGAATGTTATTATAATTATTACTACTGCCATTACATATCCTATGTTACTATTATCATTACAGCCTATTATTATAGTTTTGGAATAGTGGTAGAAGTTCACTGAGGAAATTGAATAAATTCATTTAGAAATTAAATTATTTTTTATTATATTAATTACTTGAAACAAATACATGGATATGAAATGTGGCATGCCATAAGAAATGGGCTTGAATCAGAGGACTACAAGAAAAACAATGAATTTGTTCTTAATATGAAAGTAGGTGGATTTGAGCTGTTTTTTGGTTGCAGAAATTAGAGTATAGAAAGGATTAGAGGACAAAGAATATGATGATAAAGCAATAAAGAGAATAATCCAAAGAAAATGAGAAAATACAAATTATTAATATTGTTTCAATGGATGGTATTACCTATACAATTATATTCATTGTCTGGTGTACAGGAAGAATTTGAAATGGAATAAACATTCTTTATGTAAATAACCTTACTAAACTGGTTTGATGTAGGCACAATAATAACATATCCATAACTCAAAGTGCTACTACTTAATGTTTTCCATTTGTACAGCAGTATCTCTTCCAAATTTCTCATGCCATGTATTTACTTTTCATCTAAAACAAGCACACTGTTTCAAGAAAATTGCAGTTTTAAGGTCAATATATAGGACTCTTTCTTTAAACTTTGCCAAATACTTGTCCTTATAATTGTCATAATTCAGAAAAAAAATAAAATTGTATCTATGTAGAGGTTAGATTTTACAGGAAACCTAGCCCATTAATTGAAATTCACTTACAGTAAAAAAGAATTAAAAATCACTTGAATTGCTCATTAAGTTCTCCCTATATGGTTTTGCATCCGTACTCTGCAAAGAAATATATACACTGTATACTGCACGAGATCATGAAAATTGATGCTGCATACTACATTTATTAGCCTTTTACTTAGCCTGACAAAATTAAATTTTGCACAATTTAAAGAGAATATGACACAATTTCAAAGAATAGTGTTTAAACATTAGTTCCTCTGCTTCTATCTTTATGCTTGCATGACTAGTATTTTTGATAGGTATTTATCTAAATAAACCATTATTACAATATGAATTATATAGTTTTCTCTATCATTCCAAAATAATTATGTATTTGTAATAACCCAATCCATAATTGAAACAGTAATATATAGTTTGACTCTAAGTAAAACTAAGATAGAAATGTAAACTATCATCAATATTTAAATATATACAATAGAGTGAAAGTGACAATCAGTTCATTCATTCACTTATTTAATAAACAAATATTTATTATTGCCTACTATTTGCCAGATTCTGGGGATGAAATGGGAAATAGAAAAATTCCCTGTATTCAGAGAGCTTGCAGTCTAGTAACAGAGTTGGCATTGAATAGGCAAAGACATGACATATTTTCAACTGGTAAAATTTATTGTAAATAACATAGCGAAGGATAAGTGTACTCGATAGTAAAAGTGGCTATGGGAAGAGCAATATTTTATATAAGGTAGTTACAAAAGAAAAAGATTTAAGATACTTAGAAAAAAATGATTTGTGTCCACAGAGGACTCCAATGAGTCCAACATTCATTAAAATGGTCTTACTAGATAAAGTAGCTGGAATCATGGGGAAAAAATTCAGGGAGTAAAATGTCTGAAATTGAAATGTTGGAAATGTGAACTAATGGATGATGTCAAGTTCTAGGATATGATTATATATGTTAAGGGGTGAGGGAAGGATAGAGTAAAAAATTATTAAAGCGAAGATGTGAAATAACTGAGAGGCAGCATGTTAGGTAGATTGCTTGTGTGGATGTTCAATCTGTTACTAATACCAGGACAGGGAAAGATACTGAGCTTGGTTATGAAAACTTCTAACTAAGCAGAGTTGACCTGAAGATCCCAGATGACCACAGCAAAAGGGTTTTGAAAGATGGCTGATAATTTAGAAGCCACTGTAAAAATAGAATATAAGCAAATCCACTTTAAAATGGAGCCAGAGCTGCCATCCCAGAGAAACTACCTTGCATGTCTTATGCCTTAAACCTTTGGAATGTTAAAACAGGGCAAAATAATCTATAGATTGGGCTTAAAGAAACATTATGTCTCAAACAACTGTTTGCAAAAATAACAAGAAATCAAATATTATGACTAACGGACTGGACCGAAAATTAAAACAACATCGTTTAGAATTAACATCACTATGTTGATTTATCTATACTAATAGAAGTGCCTTCTTTCTATTGATGTATTTATTGCCCTTCTCTTTCTTATAAATGCCCATTGCCTTTATCTCCTAATCAGAATACTATTTGAGTTTCTTTGAATCAGTGCTTCTCGAAGAGCTATTCTTTATTGATCTAAAATAAATATTTGTTGCCCCTCATTTTGGCCTTTTACTTTTAGGTTAATGCTCAGTAAACAGCAAGTATGATAATACCTATCCAACTAGCAAATCTGTTCTATTTAGGATTTATTCAGGTTAAAAATCAAACCAAGCCAAACCAAATCAAAACCTATTCTTGTAAGGGCAATAAAAATAAGCAATGGAAGCTATAGAAAACAAGACTCTATTAAGTGAAAAAAATCAAATGGACCTTTCAAAGCAAAATGAGGGTGATTTGTTGATATCAGACTGTGGAGTCCAGAGCATGGATAGAAAAGTTTGAGAGGTTGATGAGGGCTAAAGAAGCTGTGTTACATATATACAATGGAATATTACTCAGTCATAAGAAGAGATGAAATACTGCCATTTGTGACAGCACGGATGGCCCCTGAGATAATCATGCTAAGCAAAATAAGCCAAACAGAAAAAGTTGAAAATCACATGATATCACTTATATGTGGGATGTAAACCTAAAAGCAACAAATGAACAGGACAAATAAACAGAGATCATGGACATGGACAATGGCCTAGTGCTTACCAGAGGGTAGGGGGGTTTGAGGGAGCGAAGAGGTAGATGGGAGAAAAAAATTTAAATCATTTCTTCAATTAAAAAAATTAATTAAAAAAAGAGGAGTTGGAGAGGGTGGAATGGTAGATGGGATGAGCAGAGGTACAAATCACACCATATGGATATATGGATTAAGATCTCAGGTGACAATATATAACTTCGGAGTTCAGTTTTTTTTGTTGTTTTTTTTTTTTTTTTTTTTCTCTTTATATACATGAACGTGTATGTTCTTCTTCTCATTTAAGGTAATTACTCGGTATAGTCACTTTGATCACTTTCTAATTCCTGAGAGTATATTATTCCACTTCTCCCATTTGTAGTCACTGTTTCACTTTTGGATATTTTCAGTTAGATTTTCAGAGCCTGGCACAAATACAAAAGTTTATTTGATGATTTCAGGAAGCTGCAGAGCGTAACCAGGAGGAGAAAATGTCTAAATAAGGGCACAGTGTCAGAGTGACCACTATGAGATCTTCTGAGAAATAAAGTAAACACCTTTCAGAATTTGTGTGTCTGAAGAATGGCAGGGACATTTACCAACCAGCTTCTGTATCCATAAGTTAAGAGCTCTCTGAAGGAAGGTAACATCTCTGAACTGCAGAGTCATGCTTTTTTAGTCAGCAGCAGAGTGGGCGCTCACATCATGGGAGGGGGCACTAGAACGAAAAGCAGAATAACTCATAAGATGTCTTTTAAGTGTGACTCTGCTGTTTGTCCTCACAGTATGCTTCAGTCTGGGCTCAAGATGTACCACTCTGCTCTTACCACAGACAGTGTGTTGGAGTTGGAAATCAGATATTGGCAGGAGTAGAGTAAAGCAAGGGTAAGACCTTGGCACATTAGTTTGAAAGATCACTTACAGGGATATGGAAATTTAGTTCAATTTACAAACTTCTTTACCAGGAGAGATATTCTTTTGGGTTCCTGGGGCCAATTTCAACATGTAGAGAGGGGTTCCCACACCACTAACAACCAATTCTTGGACACCAGTTGAGTGTTCTACAATTCAGCTCAATTCTAACACTATCTACTCGGAAATAGCATCGGACATCACAGGTTCCGTGTTCAGTCCTACAAGACTGCCCTTACCCACACTTCAGACACAATTTCTGTTATGCATTAGGTTGCATGATTTATTGCATAATCTGTGCTAAATATTATTTTTAATAGAGTTAAAAACATAGATGCTTTTCTTGGGTATGCACAAATAGTGGTTGTTTTTATTTAATTTTTCTCATGGCACTCAGATTTAAATTCATTCCTTGAAGTCAACAGTAATAAAATCTATACATTGCTATGCTTATTTTTAAATTCCCACATTTTAGAATAATTTTAAAGTTTAAAGTTTTTGTGTAGATAAAATTTATTAATTTCACATTAATCCTAATAAATAAACAGAAAGTTTTGCCACCGTAATTGTAGCTCTCATTGATCCTAATGTTTAACTTTACTCTGAATAATGTACCTTCTATATCTAAAATAATTCTTAGAAACTAAGAAAAATGCACTGGAGAAATAAAATGAGTCAGAAATAGTTGAGTAGAGACTATGTGCCTTATTTTGCTAAATACAGATACTTTTACTAAAAAAAATTGTGAATACTTTTACACCTACACTGTAAACTCATCCTTAAATATATTCTGAAAGACTTTTATAAAGGTTTTAATGTAGAATTTTAATGCCAACTTCCAATTTGTGCTACCTATAAAAATGCTGAAAATATTAACTGCATTTTTTTTTCCATTATGACTAACACTTCTAACCTCTCCTACTGTTTAAGCAGCACTCAAATTACTGATAAAATTATAAGTGGCTGCAGGAAAGAAATTGAAGTTTAGCTCTCATTTAACATTAAGTAGAATAGTGACTGAACCACAATAACCAATGTAATAGTTTTCAGGTGCTCTTGGGGCACAAAGGAGAGGGGTGATCATCCAAAGCTCTATGTATTTGAATTAAAAAAATTATTGTTCAGCACTTCTGTTTTAAGACACAAAACATCCCCTTCTAAAGTACTTTATAAACAGATATGTTTGAGGGAAATATTTCTCAATAATGCTTGGTACTAGGCTAAAAAGTATGTTTTTTCTACTTCTGAATTACAGCTCTATAGAATGTAAAAGTCACTAAAGACTGTAGGTAGGAATTGGCTCGCTGGTAATTAAGACGCTCCTCCTTTTTTTTCCTGCAAATTTTCTACAGAACTTGAAAGAAAAGGAAAGAATAAGTCTGAAAGCTCACTTGCCTGGAATACAGAACAAAAGGAAAACTTCATTATTTGCTTCCTACTTTGTTACGTAGATGATAAACATGCAAATGATAAAATTAGCACTGAGTACTTTAAGAAAAATATAAAAAATATATTGACCTGTGAAATTATATTTATCACATGAAAATTATGATATATATGTATATATATAGATTATATATATATATATATATATTTATGTTTCTATGTAAAAATGCTCTTGAAAATTCAAAAGTGTAATTACTACCTTTCTCCACAGGTCATTTTATGCTTAATTTCTCTGATATTTATTTACTTGTTCCTACTCTTTTTTCATCCATACACATCTTTTTGCTCAACAATTTGTGAGAATATTGAGGAAAAATATATGTTTAAACTCTTGCCTCTTATTCTCTGATTGAAAATTCATCAGTGGTTGCCACAGAAGATGCCCAAGGTCTTTGGGAACATAAATGAGTTTCAAAGCTGTTTGTAGAATGATCTAGATAAGAGCAAGGCAATAACACTCCAATTGATTTCCTTTTTCGTAAAATAAGTATTGTATTAGAAAGACATTTTATTTAAGACTGAATGAATATTGTCCTCTAACAGTTGGACAAAGACTTAGGTTTAAAATATCACCTGGGTACATGTCAAAGTCAGAATTCCCTCCTCTTCTCCCCATTGTCATTATTTTTAGGCAGTGCCTTCTGATATGTGGTCTGTTGGTGCCTGGCAATGTGAAAATCCCATTTGTAAGATCACTGAAAGGAATTGGTCATATATAAGGAACAATTTACGTTAAATGGGTAACATTAGTCTGTGGTACCTCAGAACTGTAGACAAGACTATTTAAGCAAAGACATTATTTTATATAGCTTTCTAGACTGTGATTTGAAAAAAAGAGAATCACATGTCATCTGACAAGAATGTGATATCTGTCTACAAAAAGGGAAATTTTGAATGTAGTTTAGGGAGTTTGATGAACAACATCATCAGGAATACAAATGAATTATTAAAATATCCAATATTTTCTACTTATTATTTTAACAAGAAAGTTGAAGTTATAGACTAGCATAACACAATAACCTTTTTAAGATGTCTTAGTTTTGTTACTTATACATGCTGGTCCAATTAAG
Organism: Pteropus medius; assembly: GCF_902729225.1. Taxonomy (NCBI): domain Eukaryota; kingdom Metazoa; phylum Chordata; class Mammalia; order Chiroptera; family Pteropodidae; genus Pteropus; species Pteropus medius. The sequence continues at coordinate 22,051,585 of NW_024349519.1, forward strand.
CACAGAATCACCACTGGAAATGAGCTTTATTTGCTTGAGTGTTGCAAAAAATGAGGGAACTGGAAAAGACTATTTCTGCTTCACATTCTCAGTGGTAGAAAAGTAGAAGTAATAAATAGGATGGAGGCATCTTTGAAGAGAAGAGAAAAAAAAAACAGATTGACATGCAGTTATTGCTTCAAAGAGAAGGAGCAGAATATAGGCAGCAGCTTAGTATCAGAGAAGATATTTCTGCATTAATGCACTGTTACTTTTCTTCTCACAAAAGTAGTCTATCTATAAGTTAGGACTTACTAATGCTAAAGACTGTGATAACGATGAAAACAATATTTATAATAGCTACTATTATTTACTTAGCTTTAATTGTAGCAGTCAATGTCTAAAGTTTTTACCTTTTATCGAAACAAACTAGTGAAGTAAGTGCGACTATTTCCATACTTTATAGATAAAGAAGATTAAGCATAAAGAATTAGGAAAATATCCAGAACCACAAGTTAGAACTAAGTGCAAAACTGGCCTGGGATATGTCACATGTAATTAGATAACAAACTTCATTAAATCATTAATTTGAAATCAGTTCTTTCAAAACATTGCTAAAGTCTGAAGATATTGAAAAACTTCACAGATTCCAACCGATCGTGTATTATTTAAGACAACCAAAAATTCTCTGGACAGAATTCTTTATATTAGACATATTGCCAAAAATTGAGTATATACTGGTAAACAACAGAGAGAGTCCCTGACCTTATGTGACATCAAGTATAGCAGGTGACGATCAGTATTTCTCAGAGCACAATCATGGGTTGTTTTTTCACTTTATTCCCACATCCAATTATTCAAGTTGGAGGACTAATACTTCTTAATTTCAAAAATTACTATTAAGCTTGAATAATCAAAACAATGTGATATTGATGTAATTTATATAGGCGTATAAGTAAATTGAACATAATATTGAATTTGAGAACAAACTTATATAGATAAGTTCCATTTTTTTCAATACGTGGACCAAAGTAATGCAATAGAGAAATAATGACCTCAAAAAAATGGTACTTAAATCTTTGAATATTCACACAAAACCAATTCTAGACAACAATGCAAAAAATTGTAGAGGAAAACAAAGAAGAATAAGTTCATGGTTTAGGTAAACTTTCTAAGATAAGACCAAAAAAAGCACAAATAATAAAATAAAAAAATGGATAAGTTGTACCTTATAAAATTTACCTAAGTTTACCTTATAAAATTAAAAATGTCTGCTGTTCAAAGGACATTTTTAAGAAATTAAAAAGATAAACCACTGACTGGAAGAAAATATGTGCAAAACACATATCTAACAAAAGACTTCTCCTGAGAATATATAAATAACTATTAAAACATAATATAAGGACAGAATATCTAATTTAAAAACTGGGCAAATTATTCGAAAGATGTTTTCCCAATGAATACACATGGGCAGCAAATAAGCCTATGAAGATGTTCAACATCACTACTCCTTTGTCAAATGCAAATAACAACCATAATGAGATACTGCTTTACACCTACTATAGTGAGAAGAAGAAGGAAGAGGATGAGGAGAAAAAAGAGGAGAGAAAAAAGCAAGAAAGAAGAAGAAATAGCAAAATTCTGATGATGATAATGATGTACAACTAGAATTTTTACGCATTGCTAGCAAGAATACAAATGGTACAACTACTATGTAAAACAGTCTGGCAGTGGTTTCTCACAGTGTTTAGTATTTCTTCATGATGACTTGCAATGACACTTTTAGGTAATTACTTAAAGAAATTAAATATTTGTCCCCACAAAAATATCTACACAAACGTTTATTAGTAACTTTATTAAAAATTGTCCCAAAGTGTAGAGAACCCCAAATTCTATCAATTAGTGAATAAGCAGATTGTGGTACACTCATACATGCAATACTACTCACAATAAAAAGAGTGTAGCAATAATATACAGAATATGTCTAAATCTCAAAATCATCATGCTAAGTGAAAGAGACGCAAAACCCATATACTGTATGATTCAACTTATATGATGTTCTGAAAAAAGAAAAAAAAAAACTATTGGGACAGAAATTAGATCATTGGTTGCCAAGGGATGGGGTGGTAGGATGAGAGAACACAGAAGATAGCAAAAGAGCATATGCTAAGTTGATGTAATAAAACTATACCTTTCGTGTGGAGGTAATTCAATTACTATATACTCCAAAACCCCATCTAATTATAAACGTCTATAAAAATGTTGTCGAATGAAAACAACTCTGAAATTAAAAAAATAAATAGAGTTAAATATTTAGCAGATATGAAATAGTTTGTATCTTATAAATAAAATCCAAGTCCTTGTTATTTTTTCAAATTTGGATACTGTGTGTGAGTGTGTGTATGTGTGCACGTGTGTGTGAGAAAGGAGGGGTGAGAGAGAGAGAGAGAGATTGTGAAGAAAAATGAAGAAGGGAGACTGTAAGAAATAGACAACCATTATAGAAATGGAGAGAGAAGGGTAACGACGTGAGGAAAAATAGCACAGAGACTGTAAGAAATGGACTTGAACGAAGGTAATGACAATAAAGATATGAAAGTTCTTATCATTTAGAAGAAAGACAACTGAATTTATTAAACCAATAAATATATTTTATGAGTGAAAAACAATTTCTTCTGGCATATCTACTTAGTCTAATCCTAAAGATCACAGTTACAGTAGACACATTGGAAGAATGAAAAGTTCAATTTGGACATGGTGAAACCTTCCTTGGCTTTCTTCATATGGATAAAACTATTCTGTGCTTAGATGTGCTTCTAATATTTTGGTCACATAGGAAGAACAATATGTAGTTTTCTATTGCTAACAGATATTAGCAGTTGATAAATGTGATTTTGTTACTGTGGTGATATTCTGAATATCCAAAACCATCTTTAGCATTCATTCCCAAGGCATCCCAACTTACAATCAAATATCAGAAGAAATTCAATTGCTCTTCTTGGTAGACAATTTGTTTTTGTGTCTAAACTTTCTTAATCCTAATTCTTCACTTACTTTTTCCTGTCAGCCAGCTGTATAGGGCATATTATGCTTCAGCCTCTTGAAACACCAGTATCATTTTCTTCTTTTTGACATAGTACCATTTAGAAGTACTAACATATTCACATTCTAGTCAAGACAGCATCTACACCTTTCTGAGGCTCTTTCATTTTCTTTTGCACTCTCAGCATGCACTGGATGAAGGCAAGTTATCATTTTTTTAAAGGTTGTCATTTTATTTTTTAATGAATAATGAAAACAAATCTGATGAATATTGAAAACATTATTGCATCACTGGAATTAATATAAGAACATATAAAATGATAGAAATAAGATGGCTGCAATAATAGCAATGCCATTATATTATATTTAGGTTAAAATAAACAAAGTATCATCGTATATACTGACAATAACAAGCTTATAAAAGAATCTTGCTTGAATATGTTATTTGCAGTCCATTTTATTCTGTAACCCTCTCTGTGGACTTTTACTCATCTTAGTTAAAGGTAACTAAAACAAATCTCACTTTTGGTATTTTAAATGAACATATCAGTAAATGTAATAAAATTTAGTTTATGTGGAATAAATTGCTTTCTGTTGGCTTTCTAGCAAACTTCAAATTGCACAAAGATTTCTGTTGTGAGGTAACGAGAAGGCATATGTATGCATTTTTTATTTGCTAAAGAGAATAGTCACTTAGACATTTCCATAAAACCTCCTCTGCCTCAATATTTGTCTCACCTCCCTGTTTTAACAATCATCTCTTTCTTTTTTTAGGACTTCTCCCTTCACATACATCCTTAGAGTTTACAGAAAACTGGAGAGAGAATTTCTTATGATAGACTCCATTCACTACTGAAAAAGAAATTTGGAATTACTAGGCTAAGAAAATGAAATACAAAACTTTTCTTTAAGACCGAAGATAAACACTATAAATATAGAAAGCATAGAATTTAAGAATCCAGCGTAGCTGGTATAGAGGAGAAGAGTTCTAAAGAGAGATATTTTAATAGGACCTGGTGTTCTGGGAATCACAAGAAAAATCATGAGCCTATTGGCTCAGCTAAGGCAGACAGAGACAATGGGAATCTGGATGGAGTTCCAGAGGAAACATTTCAAATGGAAAGAAACTGGGACAAATGCATTAAAATTTAATGACACATAGGATGAGTGAGGGTGAAAAAAAGAGATGGAAGAGAAAGAATGACTTAACTTCCTTGCATAACTTTGCTACCTAGAAGGTGCTGAAGGTTTTTTATATGCTTTAGTTGCAGAGTTTATTGACATTAATATTAACTTTAGAGGGACTTGTTATTCAAACAAAATTATAATCTTCTACTTCTCTAATTCTCTGCTAGGAACCTGACATCTCTTCAAATATATATTTTTTTATTTTTCAATTACAGTTGATATTCAATATTATATTAGTTTTTTTTTTGTATAACAGTGATTAGACATTTATATAACTTACAAAGTGATCACCCCAATAAGTCCAGTACCCATCTGACACCATATGTAGCTATTCCAATATTATTGAATATGCTATACTTTACATCCTTGTGACTATTTTGTAACTTTCAATTTATACTTCTTAGTCCCTTCCCTATTTTCACCCATTCCTCCAAAACCCCTTCCATTTGGCAACCATCAAAATGTTCTCTGTACCTATGAATTTGTTTCTCTTTTGTTTGTTCCTTTATTTTTTTTTTTAGATTCCACATATTAGGGATATTATATGGCATTTGTCTTTCTCTGCCTGATTTACTTCCCTCAGCACATTACTCTTAGGTCCATCCACATTGTTGCAGATGGTAAGGTTTCATTTTTTTATGGCTGAGTAACATTCCATTGTATATACACGTATTACCTCTTCTTCATTCATTAATCCATTGATGGACACCCAGGTTGCTACACATGTCCCTTTGAAGTAGTCTTTTGGGTTTGCTCAGATAAATATCCAGAAGTGAGATTACTGTCTTGAGGGATTACTTGTCTCTTGTTAGAACCTATGTTTTAAAGTCTGTTCTATCTGGTATAAGTATTGCTCCCTCAGCATTTTTTTTGGAGGGGATGTTGTTTGTTTCCATTTTTATAAAATATTTTTTCTATCCCTTTATTTCAATCTGTGTGTGTCTTTTGATCTGGAGTCTCTTGAGGCAGTATATGTTAAGGGTCTTGTTTTCTTATTCATTCAGCTATCCTTGTCTTTTGATTAGAGCATTTAATGCATTTATATTTAAAGTAATTGTCAATAGATATGTAGTTATTGCTACTTTCTTATTCATATTTTTTATCTTTTTTCTTCTTTATAAAAAAGTCCCTTTAACATTTCCCATAATACAAGTTTGATGGTGATAAACTCCGTTAGCTTTTTCTTGTCTGGGGAACTCTTTATTTGTCCTCTGATTATAAATGATAGCTTTGCTGGATAGAGTAGTCTTGGTTGCAGGTCTTTGCTATTCATCACTGTGAATATTGCAAGCCAGTCCCTTCTGGCCTGCAAAGTTTCTGTTGAGAAATCACCTGACAGTCTTATGTGTGCTCCCTTCTAGGTAACTAACTGCTTCTCTCTCTTTGTCTTTAACCTTTGACATTTTAATTATGATGTGTCTTTGTGTGGGCTTCTTTGGGATTATCTTGCTTGTGACTCTCTGTGCTTCCTGGGCTTGTATGTCTATTTCCTTCAATTGGTTAGGGAATTTTTCTGTCTTTATTTCTTCAAATAGGTTTTCAATTTCTAGCTCTCTCTTTTCTCCTTCTGATACCCCTATGAAGTGAATGTTGGTATGCTTGATGTTGTCTGGAAGAAAGCTGCCTCTTCAGCTCTCGCCTGAAACCAGATAATTCACTTCCTTTCCATATCTCCCTGGTGCCTTTCAGGCTGCCACAGTGCTGGAGCTCAGAGTGAGTGAGTCCATCAGTGAGTAAGTCTGTGTGTGGGCCTTTTAAGAGGAATGTCTGGAACTCCAGCAGCCCTCTCTCTCACTTAGCCACCATCTCCACTGGTTTTCACAACTAGCAGTTGTGGAGATTTCTATTCCCGACATTGGAACCCTGGACTGAGGAGCCTTGTGGGGGCTGGGATCTTTGTTCCTTTGGGAAGACCTCTGTAGCCGAGATATCCCTCTCAATTTTTAACCACCATAGGTAGGTGCGGGAACAGACTATTTCTTATCTCTGCCCCTCCTATCAATGTTGAGGTGGCTTCTTCTGTATATCCTTAGTTATAGGACTTTTGTTCAGCTAGACTTTGGGCATTTCTCAATGATCGTTGTTCTGTAGTTTAGTTGTAATTTTGATGTCGTTTCAAGAGGAGGCAGTACAGTGTTTCCCTATATCGCCATCCCAACTGGTAGATACCTTTCTATTATTTGTTTGTTTGTTTGTTTGTTGTATTTGATTGCGTAAGTTTGTTTTAACACAATTCTCTGATTTAGAAAACCTTCTTTTCAAAGTCCTCTTATGGGAACTCTGAATCCTCACTAACACATAAAATGTCAGTGAGGATATTTGGATAATTAATGCTGAGTATGCTGAGCATAGTTTTGCTAACTTAGGATATGAAAGGATAAAAAAGCAGCAGAAACTTCTCCTGGTGTCTCTGTTAGTGTTGGAGAGAAAATGGAAACACTGCAATATTGGAACCTATACATTTTATATAAGAGTATCCTCTGGGAGCCAAAATATAAACAGAGCAGGGCAGGGAGAATACTAACTGATTTGTGATCCGTGAAATATCATAAGATTCTTCCAGCCATGAGTTCTGTCTGTTGACACAAGAAGCCATGGCTACTATTAAAAAATGGCAATGGATAAAGCTGTCAATGTATGGTGGCCATGATATAGACTAAGTCTAGAACAATTTATTCTCAGTATTGGGGGGAAAACTTCCTTTAATTAGAGTGATCAGTTGATTCAATTAAAAAGAGACCACACTATTTCAAATTGTCATGCACCAGTTCTATTATTTGAATAAATATGCAAAATGTTTGAAAAGAGAGTGAGACTCATTTTTCTTTAATTGTTAAAGTCACATACTAGTGTATGTGCAGCAGCGAGGCTCCGGAGGAAACCAGTTGTGAGGAGATTCTTCATTTACTATTTTAGATGTAGTAGTTTAGAAATTATTTTTCTACCAGAATTATGTAGAATACTCTATTATATTGTGGTTAAGCATGACCTTGTCATCATGTATTTTCACAGTATGTTTGTATAACATAATTTTTAGATACTGAATCTTTCTTAAAATCTATAATAGAAACTTTCCCCAAGTGCAGGCAGTAAGGCTTGAGGGGAGGGTGGGAAGGAAAGATTAGGTTTGGTATAGATCCTTGTGAGTCTTTATAATTATTGTTAGACATACCGAAATAAATTACAAATATATGTTTATAAAGAAAAATCTCTAAGTGATTTTGGTGATTAGCTACCTTGGGCTTTTGGAATAAAAACTAAAACATGGTTAGGTTGTTTATTAGAATCTTTTCATGCAGATTTTTTTTAACCTTAAAAAAGAGAAAATTATGCCACTAATAATGTTTAAAGTTTAAAAATGAGTATATTTTATGCTTAAAATACACTCTGAATCAAACATAGACTTTTGTTGGGTAATAGACCCAGCCATATAATCTGATTTATTAAAATTGTATCGCTGAGTAAGATAAGTTATTACTCCAATGAAAGTTAGATCTCATTCTCCTTTGTTTTCGTTTTTCAGAAACAATCTATAATAGGCTCCCCGTCTTCACTACCTTCTCAAATGCCACCTTGGCCCTACAAAAATGAATGAACTAAATTGAAACTGACTTTGCTCCAATGTGCAGAAGTGAGCTTATGTGTGTTCATATGTTGGGAACAGCAATATTAAGTATGTGATCACTGGTCACAGAATGGAGCTATCTTAGTTGGAGTTATTCTCATCCTATTAGAGTACCATAAGATCAATCTTCCTCTTAGTTCTCTTTCCATTTGGAAAACAGGGAATGACTCATACAGCTGGATCAAGATTAAGTAAAGCTGCTAATGTTTTATCCACTATTACATAGAGCTACTAATGTTGATTTGCCTTCAAAGTCACCTCTCTCTTAATGAGAGGTATGAATATATGGGACAAATTTTATATATTCTGTCCTGGAGCATAAACAACAGCATAGAGATAAATAGACTTGATTCTATGTTTACCTTCTCATATGTGTCCACATACTCAACTACTGCCTTTCCCTTTTTAATCCCTAGTATGAAAATTCCACAATTTGCTTGAATCATGAAGATGGACTAGGGAGAACTGTAGAGAGTATACATTATTAAGAGTAGCTCAAAAGCCACCTTACAATACAATGGCAATTTATGCAGATTAAATTGGTAAAAATGGTTACTGCATCATTGTCAGACACTTTCCTGGACTTTCTAATTATCCTTTGAAAAGTGTATTACTTCTTCTTCTTCTTCTTTTTTTTTTTTTAATTACCTGCCTGAAAGCTATTGAGTATGTCTTCCTAAATCCTGCTTCTAGCTATGGTCCCAGAGATGCAGTTATTTTTCTGATGAAAAAAATATTTTCCCTTAATCAGACCAGATGCCATAATTACACTATTAATCTACTCATGATGATATATTGTCAGAAATTTTCATTTTACATATATTTCTACTCAGTCCTTCATCAGATATGTCATCTGATTGGGAGATGCAGAAGTGTGTTAGACATTACTTAGCTTTTTCCTCCTTTATGTTTGCAAATATTTTACTGAAAATACCTTTAATTCCCTTATTACATGTGCTTGTTTCCCCATTTCTATTAATACTGACTAATTTATTCTTTTTTAAATTATCCCCTGGTGAGGAAAGTCAGCCCTCTTCAAATCAATTAAATTTTGTATCACATATTCTAAAATGTAAAAATGCAACTGTTCTAATGTTGTTTTCCATTCATCCTTTTAAATAAATATTTAGACTCACTTTCCAAAATTTCCTTTCAGATGTATTATACTTTAGACTGTTTATGATGATATTCCCTGTTTTCAATATCTATATCTGAATCTCTGCTCAAGGGTGTTTTAAATGTGTTTCACCATTGTTTTCAAGTACGTACTTGAGTCCTTTTGCAAATGTAATTCCGACCCTTTTTTCCTACCAAGTGCTTCCCTTTCTTGTATACTCTTTTCTCCCCCAAAACAAGTCCTCAAAAGTTGCTTGTGTCCTGTGTGTGAAGAAAGTCTTAGATTTTATTCAAGCATTTAAAAAAAATTCTATAAAATCAATTTGTACCAGGAGCTGCTAACAGTCTCATGCATTTTTTTTTTCCTGCATACAGATCTTGAGAAAAATGTAAAAGTGACCTTAAAAATAATTAAATTATTTAATTAAATAATTAAATTGTCTCATAGTTTAAAAACCAAAAATTATATGTTTGCTGTAAAGCACACATAAGTAAGTTTGCATTGCTAAACTTTTTCACAAATAAAGAGAGATAGTATTATATTTTGACTTTTTTACTCTTATGGGAAAAGATTAATTTTTTGTAAGATGATATTAATAAGAATAGTTATACAAGATGCAATAACAAATAGACTAGAACTAAATTTTTAAATCAAGTGGCTTTTCTCCTTTAAAACTATATACTTGTATACAAATATGTCACAAATCTTTGTTTTATGAGAAGTCTTACATTATTATAAGCAACATAATACAGTTTGGTAGAAGCAAGCCTAAACATATATTTATGCAACAATTCTTAGCAGGAAGATAAACAAAAATTCTGAACAAAAATAAATGTTAGGGTATTTATATGTTGTGCCTATTACATTAAATCTACGTTGATTGGAAAACTATTTATATGTCTGTTAAAATATAATTAACAAAAAGTTAAAAACATTTTATACTTATACAAATATAAAATAAATATGCATTGACAATTTCATTTGACTCACTAATTAATGAGGGAACCAGAAAGATAGTAAATCGTTCAAAGAGCATTGGAGGAGCTGGGTAATTATGGAAAGTTAAAAGATTATCTTAGAATAAGTTTGCTATATAAGGTATAAAACTGGTTAACATCCTTTAGGGTAAAAAGCTATAACTTTTGCAGCTATGTTTTCTACTAGGAGTCATTCAGTAACGTTACTAAATCTAGAATCTTATCAAGAGGAAACAATAAGTGAAACAAAGAATATTCCCTTTAATAATCCTTAGGTAAACCAGTTAAACAATGATGCTTTCATATGATATAAAACAGTATGCTGGCAAACATTTGTCTTATTTTTAAGTTTATACTAAAAGTTTATCTAGCAGATAGTATGTATTGGCCTTTAATATTTTAAATATTAATATGTAATATTTATAAAATTATAATATAGAGATTTAAATATAAATAGATATGAAAGATGGATAAGTTATAAAATATGTTATGAAGGTTAAACAAATCACACAATCTCATAATGTTCATGGTACAAACGTCCTTGATATTTTCCGGTTTCTTTAAATCCTTAGGCTTGATAAATACGGTTTTCTTTAGGCTTCATGAAATTCCCAAGGAAATTCCATTGAATTGACTTAATGTTTGCATTGTTCTTCTTGTTTGTGTTTGAACACATTAAGCCTGTTCTTGCGTCCATCTTGATTTTGCATTTGCAATGTACTCTGTCTGTAACCATCTTCCATTAGGTATTCTAAAGGCTTTCTCTTTTTCTTCATTTGAGTCTTAGTTCAAATAATTTCTTCGAGAGGACTTTATAATTTCCCACCTCTAGTTGTTCTGTGGTATTATCCTACTACATTTCCTTCATACATTTTATCACCATCTAAAATTGTTTTATGTATTTGTTTAATTTTCTCTGTCCCTACAGTAGAATACAAATTCTCTGAGGTTTAGGATTTGATCTGGTAGATTTAGTCTGTATTTCTAGAATGTAAAATAGATATTGGGAATTGGTAGGAGCTCAACAATATTTGTTGATTAAATAAAAACTTAGCTTGGTTTGTAGAAATTCTACTCTAAAGAATCTGAAGCAAAAGAGATAGATCAATGGATTGACAGAGGCTTATATATTCAATATAACCTTTATAGGAAGGATTTAGGAGCAAAGCAGAGAAATTTAAAAAATTGATAACACCCTAAAAGACAAAATATGGGTATTGTATGTGACAGTAAAAGCAAGAGGGAGATCAGAAATAAAATTGAATATGTAGAATCCAGTGAAGAAATATATCTGCCATGGAAGATAGATGACATGACAGAAATGATTCAGAAGTTTAATAACAAATTTTCCTGTTTCTTTATATACAACTGACTGGTTAATGTATGAACATTATTTTGAACAATGGTTTCAATCTATATGCTCTTGCAAGTCTTCTCAGCATAATTGTAAGTTTATTTTCCATTGATTTCCTTTTTGTTTCTTTTCCCTTATAGTAACACTGAACTACTCGAAAACATTATACTGAAAAAAAAAACCCCTCATAATTTTATGACTTTCTTTATACCATACACCTAGAGATTGAGTTGAAATTCAAAGACAATGATTATAATTTGAACCAGATATGTTGATCAATAAAATATGCTGATGTGTAAATATCTAAAGTTTATTATGAAATCCATGGGCCCTCATAGTCATTATCGGTTTGTCCATTGAGCTGCTTTTGACTCTCATATTTAGTAACATACTCTCCTCTTTTTAAAGATTTCTTTGTTTTTGTTTTTGTTTAACAAATAATAATGTAAGAAAGTGTGAGTACTTCATTATTTTCTGGAACTGCAAGATGCTCCAGAGTCATCCTATATTTTTCCTCCTCCAGATCCGGAATCAACCAGTTTTCAAGGAGTCCTGCTTCCTCTTATCAAAGAATGGTATTTAGAAACCGATATCTAGGCACAGGATCCATTCATTGCTACTGGACTGTCACTGATTCTAGGTACTCTCAGTTTATAGATATAGGAATATGAGTACATATAATGTATGTGCACAGTTACACATACATACACGCATATCCATTTATTTTATCTATCTATATATCTATCATGAGTCCATATTGAATATATTTGACTCTAAAACAGCACAACTAAACTTCTATAATATCTTTACTTATCTCTGATAAATACTTTAATTATCTATGATATCTTTACTTATATCTACAATACTCAGATGCAAATGAAGTTATTTCAGAAATACTAACCCATGTCCTGAGAGAAACAACTTCTGACATCTCTTACTCCTTTTCCTATTTGCCCTGAGAATACTTGCTGGCGGCTGCAACATTTACCCTGATATTAACTCACAGATGTACCCCAAAGTTTGCCATAAAATATTTTGCTTTTATTATTATTTCTGCATCGCTCTAGTATATTGACAGTCTTTGGAAAAAAATGACATCAATCTATTTATAGTATTCTGTTTTTTGTAGTTCAATTGAAGAAAATGTCAAATCCTAGAAGATGTAGCATTCCTACATGTGATGTTAAATGATCACTGACAGCGAGCTGCACTTTTTTTTCTAAACGAGGAAAGGGTTATCTCTTACCCCTCTTCTTCCTCTTGTGGCCCTCCTTCATCTGGGCAAGTGAGTAAGAAAGCCAGAGTCCACTCTGCTGTGACACCCGCAGGAGATCCAAAGCAGGTCAGCACTAGCCCTCAAACGAAGGAAACTCAAACCAGTCCCATCACCTGCACACAATAAACTCCTCAAGCTAGTTTTTTAACTTGTTATCGCAGGACGTTTCAAAACTCAATGAGAGGCCCACCCTGCTCTCCCCAAAGATGTCCAATATGTAAATAATAAGCCTTTTCTACTCTCCTGGTATATGTATGTGTGTGGAGTCGTTGCACATCTAAACTAAATTTTGTGTGAATATCTGCAATGATTTTGTGTAAATATAATTTTTCTTATCTCTAGGTCTGACGTTTAGCAGTAGGATAGATAGATTGTAGGTCATATATGAGGAGCATGATGAGTAGATAAGAAATTGCTCAAGTGATTTTCAAAACTGCTCTATCATTTCTATTCCCTTCAGCACAATATGAGAGTTCCAAGCACTTTGCATTCTTAGTCACTTTTTGTTTGTTTCTTTCCTTATTATTTTAAGAGTTCTTTATGAAATCTGAATTCAAGTCATATGTCAGAAACGTAATTTGATAATATATTTTTTTATATTTAAAGTAATTTTCTTGTAGACGGCATACATTTAAATTTGTTATTTCATTCAATCTGGCAATTTCTTTTTACTGGTATGCTAAATTATTCACACTGATATGTTGCATTATAATTTACCAAATCACTAGCTGTCTTCTATTTATTTCATTTGTTCTGTTTCATTTTTTCCTCTTTCTGCCTTCTATTTTATTAGTTCAGTATGTTATCTGATTTCATCATATCTCGTTCCATTAATGTGCTAGTTATACCTTCTTTAAAAAAATCTACTTTCAATGGATTTGAATAAATACATGAATTATGACTTCATTTTGCTTTATGTTGTTGAAAGAGTGGGAACGATGCTCCTTTGAGCTTTCTACATCCTGGAAGCTAGACTCTAGTTAACCTTTGATGTACCATTGTTTACCTGGCCACATTTGTCCAGTTATTTCTCCCAAATTTCCTTTGAATACTCAATTTCCTACGCCTATAACTTTAATGTGGGCATTTTAAAGATATTTTTTTCTAAGGCTTATTCTCATTCCATATTATATATTATCACTGAGTAATTTTATTTAGTTCTATGTCTTCAAGTAGCCTTTAAATGCTAAAGCTCAGATTAGACCTTTTGCCTAGAGACACATTTCAAAACTGCTTAATTAAAAGCTTCCCTTGGATATCTAGTGGCATCTAAGACTTAATCTACACAAACTTGACTTCTGTCTATCCTTACAATCCTGAGTCCACTCCTCCTTTTATTAAACAGTATTACCACCATACAACTGTTTTTCCATGCCAGTAATTTGGGAGTCACCCCATTCTTAGTCTCTCCCTCAACACTTGCATCTAATTTGTTGCTGACTTCTTTGTATTTTATAACCTAAATAAATTTGGCATATAATTCTTCATCCCAAAGCCCTACACTGTAGCCTACAGTTATCTGGTCTGTATCCCTACTAGTAGCCATCATTCTCATTTAGCCAGCATGATTTTTCTAAACTAGAGACTGACACATCATAGTCTGTGGGTCGAATTCAACACTGACATTTTTATAAATTTCATGTCTTTAGATTTTATTTTTATATATTCTCTATGGCTGCACTTGAGCTACAATGTTAGAACTGAGTAGTTTCAACAGAAACAGTACTGAAAGCAAAATCGAGATTTTATACTATCTGATCCTTTATTTTAAAACTTGCTGGACCCCTAAAGCATCCATAGTTCTAAATGCCATAATCCCTTGCTTAAAGGTCTTCAATGGAACCCAATTTCTCCCTGAAAAGGAGAAAACCTTTCAATACGGTGCACATCTTCATGATCTGACCTATGCTCATTTTTCCATTATTATCACTCATACTGCCTTCTCCCATTAACAGGGTAACCTGCCAAAAGACTTTCAGTTTCCTGTAATGCTATGTTCTCACCTCCTCCAGGCTTTTCATCATATGCTCTTTTCTTCCTGCAAACTCTTTCCTGAAATACACTTTTTAAATTTCCCAAAGTAGTTTCTACCCTGTGACATTATCTGTTCATTTCTCAGATCTCTGGCTTAGAGTAATACTCAGGAGTTACTCTGTTAACAGACGTTTTGATATTTTTTGTGTTCTTTTTTTTTTGCTTTCAATTTCCTCCACTGACCTCTAAGCTGCTTAGGGGTAGCAGTATTTTACCAGTTTCTTGCTACATAATCGATACTAGGAAGAACCAAGTTTTGCATAGAAGAAGTTAATGTCAGACACCTGGAATATATTTTGAGGACTTATAAGAACTTTAATTTTATAATTTGTGGCCTAATATTTGGATTTTTACAGCTTGAGTGCTGAAGCTGCTTGCAGAGCATAACTTTGCCCCTTTTGGTCTCCAGAACTGCCTGCAGAGCCAGCAACCCCATGACCGTCGTACTATTTGATCAATTGTACATCTTGCATCCTTGTTAAATAATACTCCCTCTACTCTGTGTGGTCGAAGACAGCCCTTTTGTTCTACAGGCCCGTGCTGAAACGACGACTCGATTAATGCTTAGTCATATATTACCCATTGTTCTCACCTCACCCATTGTTAAGCCCCTCTTGCTTAATCACTGAGTGAGGCTACCACTGAAAGTCCAGTTGCCCCCACCAATTAGGGAAAAAAATGACATAAGTTTATGGTTTTGTCTTCCTGAGCAGCCCATCTTTTTGATCAACAGCCCCTTGCAACTTTTGCCTTGATATACTTTGCCCTATCCTTTCCATTTTGGAATGTATTCTTGGTTCATACCAAGGGCTATGTTTTCCGGTTTGCAAATCATTATCTGACTGAAGTCTTTAAAGTTCTTAAAAAAGTATCTCTGGACTTTATTTACAATTTCAACATAGGAAAACCAGTCATTCAGTGATTTTTTTTTTTGTAGTCTTCAATTAGTTGCAGTCCAGTTTTTGTTTTGGGATAGATAACAGGCAAAATTATATTTGAAAATAGCAGTTTTCCAACTCATATACTCTTATTCTAAATTAATCTTATTTTGCTTATAAAGAAAATCACATAATTTGCTTACTTTAAAAAAGGATAAAAGTAAATTTTGCATTCAATAATAATTAATTCCTATAACATTTAGGTATTATTTAGTTTTTGATTTTGTTATTTATAAATTATTAGAATAAGTTCATCAATCCCTATGCAAATTTTAGCTGGAAAACATGTAAATTAAATTTTTTTGCAAATATTTATATATTTCTAATTTTAAGATACATGTTTGGATAAAATATTTCTGTTAAAATAATTATTATTTTATTGTCTACGGCCATGCCACCCTGAACATGCCTGATCCCATCTTGGAAGCTAAGCAGGGTTGGGCCTGGTAAGTACTTGGATGGGAGACCATCTAAGAATACCAAGTGCTGTAGGTGATTTATATATATATATATATATATATATATATATTTAGGATGAATTTATTTATTAAATGATTTATTTATTTAGGAAGTAATTTCTATTGAATAATTTCCACACAATAGAGATCAAAGCTGAAATTTTACATATGTGCTAGAGACTTTTCTAGGTGAGAGTGGTAGTCACGTTATATGTAGATACCCTATAGCTACCTTGCTGTGTAATCGCTATACAGGTTTCTCCTTTTCTTAATAATAATAATAATAGATTTCAAAAGATAATCAGACTTGTATCTTTCATATAACTCAAATAGTATTTCAAGATAATATTTCTGAACAATTATTTGATTTTCTTCTTTTTGCTCAAGAATGTTATAAAGAAGGAGTTGTTTTATGTGTACTCAGTGGAAGAAATTACAGAGGTTTAATTGATATTATATTATATTCAATATGTGTGACTTCCTTTGGTTTCTTAAGTTATATGGTGTCTGAGCATTTATTTTTAGCCATCAAAATGATTTCTATTATATATGTAAAGTAAAGTAAAGTGGCACATAGAGACCAAGGACAAGTTACAGAAAAAACAACCAAACTTAAAAATTAATACAGTGACGCAAAAAGGGGGAAAAAAAATGTGCCTCATCTAGATTTATCTATAATGCCTTAGTACCAGTATTTTCAATTAGTTATTAACCAATAGGATATCCTATCAAGGAAATATAAGACTATATTAGAGCAATTTTATTAGCAGATCACTTCTGGGAAAAGAACATTTACTATTCTAGCTGATTCTTAAACTTTTCCCAATTTACCCACATTAGGCCTTATATTATTCTGTGTTCAGTATCTTCTTTGAACATAATACCCAATATATCTTATTTCAAAATGCCCAGTTTTTTGTCTTAATAGTTAAAGACTTAAATAACACATAAACTTACACATATATATATGACTCGTTTATATACATATATTTAAAGAGAGAGAGAGAAAATGTAGCGTACTAAAACACTACTAGCCAGTAGATAATAATTACTTCACATGTATATATATCCAGGAGAAAGACTGATGATCTCTAAAACCACATCATTAAAATTTTTGTTCTAAAGTCCATTTTCAAAACTTAAAATTACAAATTACATAGAGCATTCAAAAGTGAAATGTATTATTAAAACAATGAAAAGGTAGTATAACCTCAGAATTTTATACTTGAAATATTCAAAAGATTAAACAAAAATGGTATGTATTTGGTTTCTTTTATTGCCAACAATATCCGAGTGATTTTTAAATATGTCCCTGCTATATATCCAGTTATTTTTAAGTATGTGCCCTGCTATATATCCAGTTATTTCTCTGCTGTTCATAAGGCTGCTGTACAGAGCAGGGCTGGTAGTTCAGTGCTTATCCTGAAATGCCATGAATGGCAGCCCTGTTCACCCATTCTAAAGAATGAATTATTTTCCTATAATTAATTAACAATTTGATGTAACTCTAATTTTATGTAATTATTTCTAGACATGTAAAAGCACACTAGGAGATAAAATAACTATTATATAAATATAACTATACTTATATTATCTCAAAATAGTATTATTTCTTTTTTCTTTTCTAATTTGGTGAGGAAATTACTTAGAAAATATTGGCAGCCTCTTCATCTGACATTAAATACTTGATGATATTCTTTTATCTTTTACTATGAACAAGAAGAGAAATTCTTAAGGAAGAACAACATAGGATCAAATATCATCCAACTTTCAGAGATCCCCTCTAAGAAACACTTATATGTATTTATTAATAGACACTAACAATTTTATCCTCAATTTATGCTTATGGAAATTGATGTTTTCCCACTCATATGAAGTTTTAAGCTCAAGGCTAACTGAATGTAATATTGGAACTGAGTTTATCCACCACTAGTTTAAGATTCTTTATATGAAGAATTTATATAAATAATTTATATGTTCTTTCATGATGTGGTTTACCTTAAAAGTGATATATAAGCAACATTAATGTGTAAATATCTGTCAACTAAGAGCAATATGTTATGCTTAAAAAGGCTTCTTAGTTATACATTTTGATTTGATATATCAAGTAAAAGGTGGAACAAGGAAATTTTACCACTACTATTTATTTGTCTATTTGTTTTTCATTATAAGTAAATACAATGAAAGAGATGAACCTTGTACTAAAGTTAGTGAATTTAGAACAATTTCCAGAATTTGACTTTGTTTTTATAACATTATATTATTTTTATTTTAAAAATACATGGAAGTAGGAGTAAAAACTGCATATAACTTCATTAACAAAAAATTTGAGTTAATGTATTATGAAATAGATTTTATATAATACTTATTATAACATAGTATTCCTATCATAAACATATTGTATATTAGCTGTTCTTCTATAATGTTATATTTAAGAACTGTGTAATATTCTGTTGTATGAATGTTTATTTATGTATTTCCCTTTGAAAAATCTTGATGTAGTTTCTAGTTTTCATATTCTGTTGATATAAAAATCACATAATATAGAAATAATTTAAAAATTAATAGTTTCCATATAAATCTTGTGAAATGCTACCCTGTCTCAATAATTATGACTATTTTAAAGTGTAAAATTTTTTTCTATTACTACAAAATATTTTCATAGTTCTCTATTCTTAGATCTCTAAAAGTTCTATTTATTGAACATTCAGCAATATGACTAAAATTGCATTGAAGTTGAAACTATATAGTCAACAAATACTGTGTGTGTGCATACATGCATGCACTGTGTGCGCTTGCTTGCATATATGCATGTGTATGTAACAGAATATTGAACTGTTCGAAAAGTTTAAGACACCTATGAGACACATACACATACACATTGTGTGAGTGTATTATTTTGTAATGTCAAATATCTCCAAAATGTTATTGTTTTTAGGGTAGGTATAAAAATATTTTATAAGAAATAATAGTGATAATGTCTGCACCTTCATTTAGGCTTTATTTAAACAATTGTTCCAGTAGTGTAAAAGTCAGAGAAAATAGTTAAAATGTATAACATACTATGACTTTATAGAATAGAACTTTAAGGTTACAAAAATGCACTAACTCCTGCCAGTCTTTATTCTATAGATATATCTACCTGATATGTCAATAAAAAACATGCTTTTTTTACCTCATGTGTGATTTTCATTGTTCCATTATTGAACTGTATATTAATTTTTTATCAACCCTTTTCCCCTAAAATACAGTAACATTTTAGAGAATAGAAACTGTATAATTTACTGTTAAATCCCCAGCAGCATCTGTCTCAGTGTCTGTCATGTGACCCAGATTGAATAAATAATGTATTGGTTGAAAGATAAAATGTATTATTATCATAATTAATCAAAACTTCCAAAATAAGCACCTTAGCATTTATATTTTAATAACTCTTTCAAAATCCCAGTCTACTCAATTAGGCAAAATAACATAATAAAATTAATAAGAAATCACATAAGGATTTATCAGGAAACTTATTCTGTGTAACAATTAAGTTTGCATGTAGATAATGAAATATTAAGAATTTCAAGTATTAACTGACTAAATATAAGAATTTAGGTGCTTAGAAAATTGTTGAGAAAGCTATAGGAGCGGGCTCTAGTTCTAGTCTGGATAAATGGTGTCCTGTACAGATCTCTTGTGGATCAAGAGAGCTACTACTTCCACTATATTCAGAAAGCCATGTGTCAACTGCTGGATACATGCCTACAACACATTATCCATACTCTGGGGATAAAAAAATAATAATGTTCTCAAATTATGGCTTCAGGAACACAATAACTTGTCTTCAATTTGGGACCACATGGCTTAGAATTATGCATTAGCTACCAGATAGAACTATGATTGAGTCAGTACATTAAAAATCAGAGCTATAAGCTATTCCAGGGAATAGAATAAAATATATTTAAAATAAATAAACAAAACTGACAAAACTTTAGCTAGACTCACACAGAAAAAGGACTCAATCAGAAATAAAAGAGATTTTACAATTGATACCACAAAATTACAAAGGATCATAAGAGATTACTATGAACAATTATATGAAAACAAGTTGGATAATTTAGAAGAAATGGATGAATTTCTGGAAACATACAATCTTCTCAGACTAAATCATGATGAAATAGAAACCTGAACAGACTAATTACTAGTGAGGAGGCTGAGTTAGTAATCAAAAACCTCTCAATAAACAAAAATCCAGACTCAAATGGTTTCATTGGTGAATTCTACCAAACATTCAAAGAAGAATTAATACCAATCCTTCTCAAATTCTTCTAAAAAATAGAAGAGGTGGGAACATTTGCAAACTCATGAGTCCAGCATTATCCTAATAGCAAAAACAAACAAGGAAGCCACAAGAAAAGAGAATTACAAGCCACCATCCTTGATGAACATAGATGTAAAAATCCTTAACAAAATATTAGCAAATCAAATTCAATGATATTTAAGATCCTACACCATGATCAAGTAAGAGTTAGTCCAAGTATGGAAAGATGGTTCAATATCCTTAAATCAATTAATCGATCAATCAATCAATCAATCAATATACAACATTAACAAAATGGAGGATAAAAATTATATTATCATTTAATAAACTATATAAATGTCTAACCAATGTACTGTATACTTAAAACTAATAATAAAATAAAACAAAATTATATTATTATCTCAACAGATGCAGAAAAATCAACTGATAAATTCAATATCCATTTATGATAAAAATTCTAAACAAAGTGGGTATAGAGAGAACCTATCTCAACATAAAAGCCATATAGGACAAATCCACAACATCATACCCAACAGTGAAAAGCTGAAAGCCTTTCCTCTAAAATCAGAAACAAGAAAAGGATGCTCACTCTGCAAATTTTTTCAATATAGTAAAGATATCCTTCATTTTATTGTGCTTCACTTTATAGCACTTTGCAAATATTATGTTTTCATCAACATCAAGGCAGGATCATTAAGCAGCAAAAAGATTATGACTTGCTAAAGGTGTAGATGACAGTTAGCATTTTTTAGCAACACAATATTTTTTATTTAAGGTACGTATATTGTTTGTTAAAGAAATAATACTATTGTACACTTAACAGTCTGTAGTATAGTGTAAACATAACTTTTCTGTGCACTATGAATCAGAAAACACCGTGTTACTCAATTTATTGCAATATTTGCTTTATCGTGATGGTCTGGAAATAAACCCACAATATCTCTGAGATATGTTTGTCTTAGAAGTCCTAGCCATAGATATTAGGCAAAAATAAATAAATAAATGAATATAAAAATAAAAAGCATCCAAATTGGAAAGGAAGAAATAAAACTCCCACTGTTTGCAGATAGTATAAAATTATATATAGAAAACCCTAAAGACTCCATAAAAAAACTGTTAGAGCTAATAAATGAATTCAATAAGGTTGGAGGATATAAAATAAATATGCAGAAATCTGTTTAGTACAAATGAACTAATAATAAACTATTAGAAAAATAAATGGAGGAACCAATCCCATTTACAACTGCATTAAAAATAATAAAATACTTAGAAATATATTTAACCAAGGAGGGAAAGACCTGTACTTTGAAAAGTATAGAACACTGATGAAAGAAATTAAACAAGAAACAAATAAATGAAAAGATATTCTGTGCTCATGGATTGGAAGAATCGATATTGTTAAGAAGTTCATACCACTCAAAACAAATATGCAAAGTTAATGCCATCCTTATAAAAATTCCAATATTATTTTTCACAGAAATAAAACAAATAATCCAAAAATGTCAATAGAACCACAAAAGACTCTAAGTAGCCAACACAATCTTGAGAACAAAGAAAAATGCTAGAGGTATAACTCTCCTTGATATTAAACTATATTATGAAGCTACAGCAATCAAACAGTATGGTATTGACATAAAAACAGACACATAGATCAATGGAACAGATCTAAATAAGAAATAAACCCAATTAATTTACAACAAAAGAGCCAAGAATATATAATAGGGAAAGGACAGCCTCTTCAATAAATGGTATTGGAAAAACTGAACAGCCACAAGCAAAAGAATGAAACTTTCACCATACACATAAATTAACTCAAAATGGATTAAAGACTTGAATTTAAGACCTAATGTTATAAAACTCCTAGAAGAAAACATATATAGTAAGACCCTTGACATCAGTTTTGGCAATGATTTTTTTTGGATTTGACACCAAAAGCAAAGGCAACAAAAGCAAAAATAAACAAATGGAACTATATCAAACTAATATATTTCTTTGCAGCAAAGGAAAGCATCAACAAAATAAAAAGGCAACCTACTGAATAGCAGGAAATATTTGCAAATCATATATATGATGAGAGTTTTATATCCAAAATATATAAAGAACTCACACAAATAAATAGCGAACAAGTAACAATCCAATTAAAAATGGGCAGAGACTCTAAATAGACATTTTCCACAGAAGGGATTCAGATGGCCAATAGGTACATGAAAAGAAACTCTACATTATTAATCATCAAGGATATGCAAGTCAAAACCACAATGAGAAATTACCTCATATTTGCTAAAATGACTGTTAAAAAAATAAGAAATAACAATGTTGGCTAAGAAGTAAAGAAAAGGGAACGCTTGTGCTTGTTGCTGGAAATGTCAACTGACATGGCCACTGTGGAAAACAGTATGGAGGTTTCTTAAAGAATTAAAAATACCTCTACCACATGACACATCAATCCCACTTCTGAGTATTTATCCAAAGAAAACTAAAACACTAACTAAAAAAAGATATATGCACCCCCATGTTCATTGCAGCATTATTTACAAAAACCAAGTTATGGAAACAACTGTCCATCAATGGATGATTGGAAAAGAAAACATGATACACACACAATCAGATATCATTCAGCCATGAAAAAAGTTGAAATCTTGCCAACTGGGATAACATGGAAGGCATTATACTAAATGAAATAATTCAGACACAGAAAGAAAAATACTTTATGATCTTACTTATATATGGAATCTAAAAAAATAAATAAATAAAACTCATATAGACAGAGAACAGATTGGTGGTTGCTGGAGGTGGAGGGCTGATTGGTTGAATGGGTGCAGGGAGTCAAAAGGTACAAACTTCAACTTATAAAATAAATAGGTCATGGGGATGTGATGCAGAGCATGGCAACAATATCTAATAATACGGTATTGCATATTTGAAAGTTGCTAAGAGAGTAGATCTTAAAAGTTATCATCATAAGAAAAAATTCTGTAACCTTGTATGTTTATAAATGTTAACTAGACTTATGATAATTTTACAATATACACAAATATTAAATCTTTATATTGCATAACTGAAATTAATATAATGTTCTAATGTCAATTATAACTCGATGAAAAGTTAAATATTTAAAGTATTTATAATTAACAAAAGAATATAGAATTATCAATAGCTCCTATCAGCCAGGCCTCTGAGGTATGACAATTAAAAAACAGCCAGAGAAATAAAATAAGTTAAAAATAAAAGAATCCTAGCTGCAAATTTCTCTAGAAAATGTAGTTTATATCATGGATGCAGTTCCAGATGACAGACTGGAATGAGACTGAATCAGCTGGCTAATCTAGCATTTCTACCACAATCTGTCTATGCAACGAGAGCACTAAAAGCCAGACAATAATGATAGAAATTATGTTAATCTTTATTATAAAATCGCATAAATTATTAGTTTAAGGTCCAAAATCTTGGATTTATTTATTTATTTCACAGTTGAAATCAAATAGTATCGCTGAACACCATTTTTATGTAAGACATTGTTACTTGTAAATAAAATATTTATACTTCAAAAACTTCAAGTCAGGAATAAATTGAAAAAAAAACAAATTTAAACTTTACTCGATTTGTTTTATAATATATAAAATTGTAACAATTTTACATGCATAATTTACATTTACTAATATCAACTTTTCCATTGTGAATACTTTGCATTTCTGAGATCAGTTGCTTGCTACAGCAATGATTTTTATTCTTTGGAACATATATATAAACAAAAACATATTTTTTGAATCTCCATTTCCTTTTATCATCAAATACAAACACATACACCCATATAGGTCTATACACACACATATATATACATATATACACACATTTATTTATTATATAAAATCTATAACTGAGTTCAGTGGAGTTTGTCATAGCATATATTTTTGTACTAAGCACATAACTTTTTCTTAACAAAAATGAAATTTTAACAAAATAGATTCTTTAATAATTACATAAAATTATTATTTTTCTAGCTTAATATTACATCTCTTCCTGAAATTCTCCTTCCTCAAATCAAACTCTTCTCCTAATATTTAAATTATTACTTATTTTAACTCTTGTGCAGGATTTGAATACAGTCTTGGGCAATTCCTGCCATACAAAAGCATGATTAATGATTTTTGTGCTCTACCTAAGAAATATCTTCATTAACCTATGTAATCATTTAGCACAGATGGTGGAAATCTGTGACATGGACCAGTCGCCATAAACACAGTTGACCTAATCAAAATTAACATCCACTTTAGAAAAATTTATTATCCATTCATAAAATTCAGGGGCATAACACATAAATGTCATGTCATCTTAGGTTCTGCATCAATAATTTATTTATGACACAAACTAATTCTCAATATTCTTCCTCTTTCCCAACAATAACAAGTAGAAGCATGACCAGGGAAAGTTATTATTTACTAGCCACAGCTCAATGCACCATGTAATCAAATCTTTTGTCAGAGCATCCTGCCACATAATCAGATCTTGTGAATTGTCAGAGGCAATTTTATAAATATATATTCATTTAAAGCCTTGGTAAGTTTGTTATAGTGTAGGATAAGTACATTTTCTTCTTCTTTTTCTCCCTCTGTTGTGGTTGTATTCTGAATTCTTATTTGTGGAGTAATTACATTCTTAAAATATAGTTCAACTTTGGAAAAAACATAAATTCTCTGTTCACCTATAGCACACATTACCCTTCTAAGCTCAATACATTAAATTATTATGATTTGATTTGCTTATAATTTTCTCCCAGGATAATTTCTTTACAAGGTATTTTAAATATGTTCTTCAGAAATTTCAATAAATATTTTTGCTGTGCTATGTTAGAGCTTAATAAGAATTCAGCACACAGTCAAAAGCTTATCAAATTTTGTTTGAATATATAGACACACAAACACACACACCCACATATAAAAATTACGCTGCTTTATAAGGAGCATGTTTCTGTGCAATTCGTGACTTGGGCTTCGTTTCCTTTGTCCCTTACAGACTATTGAACACCCTTGGGGTTTTGTTTACTCTCAGTAACAATAGGTAGTTCTCTTTATAAGATTCATGGTATTGATTAAAATGACCAAGCTGAAAATCAATCTGCACTTCTTTGCAGAGGCCAGGTGACTCACACTAATAATAATAATAATAATAATAATAATAATAATAATAAAGGGTATTACATGGTTCTTCTCACAGGACAACAATTACATGGTCACTGAGAAATAATAGTGGAGAGAAAGGCCCATAGTCTTAAAAATTACCTATGTGTTCCAGAAAATACACTAGGAGACATTTCCTTACTTAACATTAACTTAACAAATATTGACTGTCATACTTGTCACTATTGGGAAGAACAAAAGACACAGAAGATTCAGTCTATATCCTTAGGGAGTGTAAGCTAATGAAATTTAGACAAAGAAAACAGCAAGAAAATGAGGAAGGAGAACAAAGCGAATATAAGTAGAGTTTGAGCGGGAACAGACACTAGCAGTTATGAAGTAATCACAAGTATTTTAGTTTAATCTAAAGCATTTGAAGAAGTAATTGGTTGTTATGGTTTAGAAGAGGAAATTAAGTTTAATTTTTTAGGCAAAAGCTGTTGGACATGGGCTAAGTGCAACAGGATATAGTGGAAAGGAATGAATATTCTTGCTTGAGAGCATCTTTTCACCTATTTACCTGTTGTCTTTTGTACAATGTTAATACAGAATAAATATAATGAGTCATTATGTAATACTGGTAATGATGATGATGATGGCGATGATAATGGAAGATCCACTTGTGCAATAGTCTTGATCTCTTTTCTCAGCCTCTTAGTTTTCCCTATGATTAAAGCAGTGACATATATGGTTGGTAAGTTTGGCAGAAGTATCTAGCATGTTTAATTAAGCCTCATCTTCTTCCTTTTCAAGTATCTTTTAACTGAACACAGTATGCTCTTCTCTCCTGTAAATATATGTGGGTAGACAGGGTCCTTGGTGGTAAGCTACAGTTATTCATTATCTTCATACTAATGTGTGGAGGAGACAAAAGAACTAAAATGTCAAATCAAGCTATAGTCACAGACTGCACTATGCTGACCAGCCCTACATCTAGACCACAAAGAAATGTGCAGTACAAAGGAAGATTTCTGCTGGAATTGCTAACAAATCATTTTCCTACACCATGAAGAGAAAACAGCATCATTAAGTGGCAGCTTACACAAAATAAAATTATCATTCCCTATGGCTAAAATCATGGGGAACCTATGGATTAAAGTCTGGAAATTGCCAGTAGGCCTTTCACCCAACATAGTCTTACTTTTTCTCGCTACATACTCATCTTTTCTCACCGTATGTCCATATCAAAGGAAAATGGGTAAACATAGTCTTTAAACTGTAATTTAAACAGAAACTAAGAATGATATATAAACTGGATTTTCTGACACTCGGGCCCTTTTTTTACTGTCTCGGACTTTTTAGCTTTGCTTTCTCTTGCCTTTGCTTTTTCCCTTCTCTGATAAACTTTCTTTTTGACTCTAACTTTGGCATGTGTTTGCAGGTCCCAGGTCTGGCTGTGATCCAGGCTTGCAGCTAGGGATAAGACTCTGGATTTAGAATATTACATTAATGTTGAATATTACATCAGTTAAAGTTGAATAAAAGTTCCCAACCACCTTTTATTAACTGTATAATCTGACATCCTGTTGGCCATATCTGACAGATGAGGAAAAACAATATAAGCCTATTTTGGAGTGTATTTGCATATGTGAATTGTCTCAGTCAAGAAGACAAAAGAAAGAGAAAAACAGTGAGGAGGCAAGAAGAGTAGGTGTTTCTTCACACTCATTTCCTCTTCTATTTGCTACCAAGAAAGAATAATAAGATAGAAAACAGAGTTTCCAATTTAAGTTGACTGAGAAATATTTTGTGTGTGATAATGATGTTCTTTGTCTCATTTTAACATTGAAACATCTTGTTTGAAGAAAAAACATATTAAGGGATACAACGTGACAAAACACATTTAACGATGAATAGCATAAAATGTCAGTGAAAAAAAGCAAAACAACCTCTTATCAAAAGTTTTAATGTTTTGAAGGTTCAATAGCAAAATCAGATACTGCTGTACATGTCAGTAATTTATTTTCTTAAATTTAAGAAATACATAATGAAAAGAATAATAGAATAATGCTGATTTTTAATATTACATTTGCTAAGGGAGAAAAATATATTGCTTTCTTTAATAAACGGTCCTAAAAACACTTATTTTACTCCCAGAAAAAGTTTGCTCATTACCATTTTGCTACTGCAATTAACTTACAAATATTAATATACATGCACACACATACACATATATTATAGAATATATAACGAGAGAGAGAGAAAGAGAGAGAGAAGAGAAAATGTATAGCGGACAACCCAAGTCACATCACATCATCTCTCTTCTCAACAGCTTTGTGAAGCAGATACCACTCCTATCTCTTTTAATGATGAGAAAATGGGCTCAGAGTGGTGAAGTAAACCACCAAAGTTCTATTTTGATTTCACTAAGGCTGTTCTTTCTACGGTCTGAATTCTCCTAACCATGTCTTTCTCACTTGAGCATTATTTATTTATGCAATTTCAACATGAATGTTGTATAAATGAAAAACAGGAATTCCCAGGCTTCCATTTTTTGCTCTGCTAAGTAAGAGCATCAACTTATTCCTATTTACCTCTCTAGCTCTTTAGCTTCTTTATAGCTGTTTTACCTTCTCTAGGTGACAAAGAAAGTATTGAAGATAAGTCGCTTGATATTAAATTGATACTTTACAGCATTGGTTGTAGAGTTTTACCTAGTATTTAGCTAAAAATATGAATACTTGGATTCCATACCCAGAGATTATGATTCCATATCCAGAGATTACGATTCAAATTATGAGTCAAGATATCTGAAATAATAAATTCCCCACCATACTCTGGGAAACACTGTTTAAAGTAGAGACTGAGTTTAAGTCAATGGCATTCAATTAGCACCTTCTACTTTGCTTTTGTTAGGGAATAATTTATTTGAGATAGAGAAAGGGGGAAGAAACGAAGAAAGACAGTCTATTCATATATGTATAAATATACCATTATAGACAGAGTTAACTTTCACCATGAGGGATTAAAGCCAAAATAACAGAAAAATGCATATATAGGACAATTTAATTTAATTTTGGTCGCTATACCCTGCCGTGTCTGCAAGTATAATTTAATTAAAATGGAAAATGTTATATTTGGGTAATATGCTTTTGAATCTTCTATTTAATTACTAACCATCAGTATACTGACCTCATGCTGCTACTAAACAACTGAAAATAATACAAACTATATTTCCCCTAAATGTTCCTTACAAAATCAGTGCAGTTCGCCAATTGTAAGTATTTACATTCATGTATCCATTTGAGCTAATATATATACTTTGAATTGTAGAACTTTAAAAAAATTGAGATTATTAAATTTTTGTATTAACAGCAAAAGATTATCAGTGTATTATTTCAGAAAAGATTTCTCATCTTTCATGAAATTGTTTCAAGAAAATTGGTACATCAAAATAAAAATAAATCATATGAAAATAAATTATAAATGTCAAAAATAAATGATGTTTTGCATAATAATTTGAAAATTTTCATTAGTTTTCAGTGTTTATCCTTACAGAGATAATTGCTGACACTTCAAACTCAAATGCAATCTGCTTGGAAGTGATCAATTCATTTATTAAGCATGACATCATATATATTTTCAATTTAGATGTTAGCTTTTACACAACAAATTCATGTAATGCCTTGTCCTTAGGTTACAAGTGTTGGAAAATTCTGAATAAGAAATGACTTACATATATGCCAAATTTACTTGAACCATCATATGAAGATGTTTGTATGAGATGATATTATGGAAAGAGGTGATGCCATGGAATTGAAATGTATTGACTCAGGAAAGTGATGATTTGATCTAGGTGTGGCACATTTGCTGACCAACCAAGTAACCTTATGCAAGTCAGCATCTTCTGTGCCATTTCTTCATCTTTAAAATGGAGTTAATATTGAAGAGATAGGATTAAACATGATGCAGTGGGAGAGGTTCCCAGATCTCTCCCCTTGAAACAACAATAAGTTGAACATCTAAAACCCAACAAAAAACACCCAAACTGCACACCAGCACGTCTGAGTGTAGGATCTGCACATAAGAGCTACCACAGGTCAGAACCCCGGGTGTCTGGTGGTGGACTGGGAGAAACAAAGAAGCTGCCTCTCGCTGCCGTTGGAGCTCCCTGCAAGAGGAGGAGGAGCGGAGAAGGTGTGAAGAGTTCCCTGAACAGCCCTGCCTGAGAGAGCTGTGAGCACCAAGCAGCCCGCAACAGTGCCCAGTCATCAGGGCAGAAGGCAGAGAAATGAGGATGACAGAAAAGCGAGAACAGCAGAGAAAAAACAGTTGATTTTTATCAGCCGCCATTGCAAAACAGAGACTGAGCTACACCCGCATCCTACAACCCAGAGGGCCCCTCCCCCCATATCCTCCAAGACAGAATGCTGCGGAGCCCCAGGGGAACCTGAGCAAATGCTACTGAAACTGTCACTAGCACTGACAGGAACTGAGACTAATGGTAACGAATGTGATTGAACATCTATAAGGAAAAAAAAAAGACATTATTAGACTTTATATAAAGCAGAGATCCAAAAGGCTTAGCCGCCACCTCCTAAAAACCAAAAGAAAAACATCTGATTTACAACAGGCTAAAGAGAGACCTTTATATAATAAATCTTCTTTCTGGGAAGAAAAAATCAGAACCTACATGTCCATTAAGGCCTAGGAGGAGAAATAGTCCATTAAACACCATGAACAACCAAGGTGACAAGGCATCTCATAAAGAAAGAGAAAAATCTCCGGAAAATAAGCCTATAGACATAAAAAATATGCAACTTAAATTACAGAGAATTCAGGATGGTACTTGTGAAAAAACTCAATGAGATCTGAAATGAACCATATCAACAATTTCAGAAATTGAAAAAGCAACTAGATGAGCAGAATGAGTTCTTTAGCAAGGAGATTGAAACGCTTGAAAAGAACTGAATAGTTCTTCTGGAGATAAAGAACATACATGCAAGAATTGAAAAATGAAATAACGAGCTCGGGAAGTAGAGTCAACCAAATGGAGAAAAGGATCAGTGATATTAAAGACAGAAATCTAGAAATAAATCAGAAGGAAGAACAGAGAAACCGAAGAATAAAAAATAATGAAAGAGAAATACAAGAACCAGTTGATACCATCAGGAGAGGAAACATAAGAATAATGGGCATTCTCGAAAGGGAGGAAAAGGAACAAGGACTAGAAAGCATTTTCAGACAAGTAGTTGACGAGAATTTCCCAAATCTAAGGAATGAGCTGGAGCTTGGAATTCAAGAAGTCAATAGAACACCCAATTATCTCAACCCAAAAAGGCCTTCACCAAGACACATTGTATTAAAATTATCAAAAATCGATGACAAAGACAGAATTCTCAGGGCAGCCAGGGAAAAGGAGACAGTAACCAATAAAGGAAAATGCATTAGATTATCGTTAGACTTCTCAGCACAAAACTTACAAGCCAGAAAAGAGGGGAATCAAATATTCAAACTATTAAATGCAAGGAACTACCAGCCAAGAATAATGTATCCAGTTAAGCTCACTTTTAGATATGAAGGAGAAATAAAGACCTTTCCAAACATACAAGAATTGAGAGAAATCTCTACTACGAGGCCTGCACTACAGGAAATACTGAAAGGGATCAGCTCATCTAAAAAAACTGACAAAAAAAAAAACATAATTAAGAGTAAGGTGACTAGCAAGCTGAAAAAAAAAAAAGCAGAGGAGTGCAATACTTACTAGAAACTGGGCATTATAAGCTTAAAAATAAGAAGAGATTTGCCATAGCAAGATAGTAATGAATGTTCAGCATACATAGGAACAAATTGAGACAACAATGACTGAAAAGGGGAAGATTCAAAGATCCAAATTCACAAAGGGGAATGGACATAAGTTATGGGCAGATAAAAAGGGATAACTGTCTATATATATAAGTATACATTACATATTCATAATGGTAACCTCACACCAAATATTCAGAACCGAAGTATATAACATAAAACAGGAAGGACCAGAGGGAAAACCCACAAAAGCCAACCAAAAGAAAAAAACAAAACAAAACAAAACAAAACATGAAACACAAGGGCAAGGAAGCAATGGAAATGCCAAGCTACCAGAAAGCAAAAGATAAAATGGCTATAAGAAGACCTCATATTTCAATAATCACCCTAAATGTAAATGGACTGAACTCACCAATAAGAAGGCACAGAATGTATCAAAAAAAAAAAGAAAAGAAAAAGAAAAACTCAACCTTATGCTGCCTCCAGGAGACACATCTCAGTTCCAAAGACAAATATAGACTCAAAGTGAAAGGATGGAAAATGATATTCCAAGCAAATGGCATTCAGAGAAAAGCAGGAGTAGAAGTACTAATATTGGATGAAATAGACTTCGAAATAAAAATGGCAAAGAATGTTACTGAGGGACACTTTGTAATAATAAAGAAATCTTGCACCAAGAAGACATAACACTTATTAATATCTATGCTCCCAAACAGGGAACCTCAAAATATGTAAAGCAAGTACTAACTGAACTTAAGGGAGAAACAGACTAAAACTCTATCATAGTAGGGTACCTAAATACCCCACTGTCAGATATGGATAGATCATCCAAACAGAAAATCAATAAGGAAATAACATCTTTAAATGATACATTAGACCAACTGGACATAATTGACATTTACAGAGCCTTTAATCTCAAAACAGCTTCTTATACATTCTTCTCTAGTGTACATGGAACATTCTCAAGGATTGACCACATACTGGGACATAGAAATAGCCTCAACAAATATAAGAGGGTTGAAATAATACCAACTATATTCTCTGATCATAATACTTTGAAACTAGAGATCAACTGTAAAAAGAAAACAGAAAGAACCACAAATACATGGAGATTAAACAATATACTACTGAAGATTAACTAGGTCAGAGAAGAAATAAAAAGAGATATCAAAAAATACATAGAAACGAATGATAATGATAGTACAATATATCAAAACTTTTGGGACATAGCAAAAGTGCTCATACTAAGAAAGTTCATATCATTACAGGCCTATCTCCAAAAACAAGAACAAGCCCATATAAACAACCTAACACTTCATCTTAAAGAAACTAGAAAAGGAAGAACAAATGAAACCTAAAGTCAGCGGAAGGAAAGAAATAGTCGAAATTAGAGCAGAAATAAATGAAATCGAACACACACACGTGCGCGCACACACACACACATACACACACACACACACACACACACAAAACAATAGAAAAAATAAATGAACAAAGAGCTGGTTCTTGGAGAAGGTTAATAAAATTGACAAGCCCCTGGCTAGACTCACTAAATAAAAAAGAGAAAGAACACAAATAAACAAAATCAGAGATGAAAGAGAGGAAATTATGACTGACATCGCAGAAATACAAAGGATGATGAAAAACTAAAAACTTTGCCTCTATGATGGAAAAGTATATAACACCAAATTTAATAACCTAGAAGAAATGGACTAGTATTTAGAAAAATATAACCTTCCTAGACTGAATCAAGAACTGGAAAATTAGACCAATCAGCAGTATGGAAATCAAAACAATCATCAAAAACCTACCAAAAAGTAAAAGTCTAGGACCAGATGGCTTTATCGGTGAATTCTACCAAACATTCAAAAAAGATTTAATACCTATTTTCCTCAAGATTTTCCAAAAAGTAGAAGAGAAGGCAATACTTCCCAACTCTTTTTATGAGAACAATATTAATCTGATACCAAAACCTTATAAAGATAACACACAAAAAGAAAACTACAGACCAATATCTCCCATGAACACAGATTCACAAATCCTAAATAAGATTCTAGTGAACCGAATACAGCAACATATTAAAAAGATTATACACCATGATCAAGTGGGCTTCATCCCAGGGGCACAGGGATGGTTCAACCTCTGCAAATCAATTAATGTGATACACCACATAAACAAAATAAAAAATAAGAATCATATGATCATATCAATAGATGAAGAAAAAGCTTTCGACAAGATATGGCATCCATTTATGATTAAAACAATTAACAAAATCAGTATAGAAGGAAAATACCTTACTATAATAAAGGTAATATATGACAATCCCTCAGTCAACATTATACTTAATGGTGAAAAACTAAAAACCTTCCCTCTATGATCAGGAACAAAGCAAGGCCTATCTGCTATTGCCACCGTTATTCAATATAACATTGGAGGTCTTAGCGAGTGCAGTCAAGAAAGAGAAAGATATAAAAGACATCCAAATAGGAAACAAAGAAGTCAAATTGTCACTATTTGCGAATGACATAATTCTCTATATAGAAAACCCTAAAGACTTCACAAGAACAACACTGGAAATAATAAGCACATACAGTAAAGTTTTTGGATACAAAAACGATGTTCAAAAATCCATAGCTTTCCTATATTCTAATAACAAAGTATAAGAAAAAGAAGTGGAAAAATAATTCCTTTTGTAATTGCAACAAAAAAAATTAAAATATCTAGGAATAAATTTAATGAAACATATGAAGGACCAATATAATGAAAACTATAAGACCCTATTAAAAGAAATAGAAGAAGATACAAAGAAATGGAAAGATATTCCGTGTTCTTGGATTGGAAGAATCAACATAGTTAAAATGACCATATTACTTAAAGCATTATACAGATTTAATAAAATCCCCATTAAAATACCATTATCATTTTATAAAGAAATGGAACAAAAAATCATCAGATTTGTATGGAACCACAAAAGACCCTGAATTGCCAAAGCTATCCTGAGAAAAAAGAACAAGGCTGGAGGCATCACTCAGCCCGACTTCAAATTATACTATGAAGCGTAATCAAAATGGCATGGTATTGGCAGAAAAACACACACATAGACCATTGGAACAGAACTGAGAGTCCATAAGTAAATCCATTTTTATATGGGCAAATAATTTTTGACAAAAAAGCCAAAAACATGCAGTGGAGAAAGGAAAGCCTCTTCAATAAATGGTGCTGGGGGAAACTGGAAAACCACCTGCAAAAGAATGAAACTAGACTGTTGTCTATCACTACACACCAAAATTAACTCAAAATGGATTAAGGATCTGAATAAAAGACCTGAAACAATAAAACCATAGAAGAAAACATAGAAACTAAACTCAAAGACCTTGGACTTAAAGAGGATTTTGTAAATTTATCTCAAAAGCAAGGGGAGTAAAAGCAAAAATAAACAAACTGGACTACATTAAACTAAAGAGTTTCTGCTCAGCAACAGAAATCGTCAACAAAGTAAAGAGACAAACATCTGATTGGGAAAATACATTTGCAAGCAACACCTTCGATAAGGGCCTAATATCCAAAATATACAAAGAACTCATACAACTCAATAACAAGAATAACAACAACAACAAAAACGATCCAATCAAAAAATCAGCAGAGGACCTGAACAGAAAATTCTCTCTAGAAAACATACAAATGGCCAATAAATATATGAAAAGATGCTCAATATAGCTAGCTATTAGGGAAATACAAATCAAAACCATAATTTGATACCATCTCACACCTGTTAGAATAGCTATAATCAACAGGACAAGTATTAACAAATGTTGGAGAGGATGTGGAGAAATAGGAACCCTCATACACTGATGGTAAGACTGCAAATTGGTACAGCCACTAAGGAAAACAGTATGGAGGTTCCTTAACAAACTAAGAATTGATCTACCATATGATCCAGCAATCCCTCTACTGGGTATTTACCCCAAAGACTTGAAAACCTATATCCAAAAAGAGATTTGTACATCAATATTCTTAGCAGCATTATTCACAGTGGCCAGGACATAGAAGCAACAGAAGTGTTCTACGATAGATGATTGGATAAAGAAATTGTGGTACATATATACAATGGAATATTACTTAGCCATAAGAAGAGATGAAGTACTGCCATTCGTGACAACTTGGATAGAGAAATAATCATACTAAGTGAAATAAGCCAGACAGTAAAAGCTGAAAATCACATTATATTACTTATATGTGGGATATAAACCTAAAAACAACAAATGAACAGGACAAACAAACAGACACTCGTGGACATGGACAAAGGACTAGAGGTTACCAGAAGGGAGAAAGGAGGGAGGGAGGGGAAAAAAAATAAAATAAAATGTTAAAAAAATAAATAAAATAGAGTTAATATTGTGCTGTAAATGATTTTACTAGGATTAATGAACAGAGGGCATACTGAAGTGTTTTTGGATTATATAATACATTATAAAACAACAATTATTATTGTTTATATCAGAATTATTATGCATAATTCTTCTAAATGATGTAAAGTTGAAAGATTTTTAAATATAGAACACTAAAATATTTATTGTGCTCATGAGGAAATAAAAACATTCTATATTTTATTATCCGCCACACCTATAAAATAAATATATTGCAATAAAAATCTATTAGTTCACAAAACTTTCTATAAAAGAAAGACATAT
Organism: Pteropus medius; assembly: GCF_902729225.1. Classification (NCBI taxonomy): domain Eukaryota; kingdom Metazoa; phylum Chordata; class Mammalia; order Chiroptera; family Pteropodidae; genus Pteropus; species Pteropus medius. The sequence goes on from NW_024349519.1 coordinate 22,087,492, forward strand.
GCTCCTTGAGGAGTAGTGATGGGATAATTAACACATAAAATTTTTCAGTTTTATCCCTACCAAAGTAATCTATATTCTCTCTGCTGTGTTCCTTCTTCCTCTTTCTCTTTTCCTCTTACTCTTCTCTTTTATATATCTTACTTCTATTATTCTCTCTTCACAATTTATTTAAACATACATTCTTTTCTTATGTTTTTTTTATGAGCTGTTCTACCAGTCATAAATTCAAGCATATGATTAGGTGCATATTTTACACTCCTTAACTTACCAAAAGAGAAACTGCTTTCCTCAGTATCGATATTTATGAATATATCAATATCTATTTTAGATTACACTGTTTTTTCATTTATGTAATATATATACAGTGGAATATATAACCAGATAAATATGTTTATATATATATATATGCCAGGAATTGAGGTTGATGAAAGAAACATAGAATATGAAAAGATAGGTATTTGTTATAAGAATAAAACTCATATAAAACTATAGAGTTGGGAAAACACTAGTGGCTATCAGCAGTTGAGGGAGGAGGGATGAGTAGGTAAAGAATTGAGGCTTTTTAGAGCAGTGAAAAGACACTATATGATACTATAATGATTGTTATATTTCATTATACATTTGTCAAACCCATAGAATGCACAACACCAAGAGTAAACTCTAATGTAAACTATGACCTCTGGGTGATAATAATGTGTCAATGTAGTTTCATCAGTTGTGACAAATGTTCGACTCTGGTGGAGGATATTGATAGTGGGGGAGGCTGTGCATGTGTAGGGACAGGCGGTATATGGGCAATCTCTATATCATTTGTTCAATTTTGTTGCGAACTTAAACCTGCTCTAAAAAATAAAGTATTCAAAAAAAATTTATAGTCTACAGAGAAAAAAAAGCGTGCTAAGAATTACAATCTAGAACTACAGATTACTCTGGAGGAATGTCCTAAATAGTCTGGGAATACAAGAGAAGGAGCCTCTACATCTTCCCAGAGGAGTGAAGATATATGTAGGTGACAGATAAAAAATATTTGAGTAAAATTTGGACGGTATTTTGCCATTAACACTCAAAATGTAGAGTATCTCAGGAAAGAAGGTGAAATGTGAAAATGGCATATCTTGAAAGTTCACTGTGAGGTCAGGGGGCCACGAGCACATCAGTGATTCCAGAACCTGAAGCAGAAAAGAGGAAATAATCAAGAACTAAAGCCGGAAACTTATGCAAGGCTGAAAGTGGTTAGGAGTCTGAATGTTGTCTCTGGACAAATGAAGAGGCCAAGGGAAAATGAGAAAGGCAATATACAATTTATTAAAGATAGCTCTTTGACATTTATTTGAAGCATTAATAAATTGAGAGAATGAAGTCAGAGGCTGGGGCAGAGAGAATCATAAGCAGGTTACGATGGATTCATTTACACAAAAGGATATGATGCTAAATTTATAACATATAGTCAATATTTCCCCCCCAAATTAGTTAGTAATATAACATGTTAGAACTCAAAAATATCACCTCTCTGTAAATGCAAAATAAAAGCTTTTACTAGTTAAGATTTCACCTATGATTCACTACTGCATTTATAGAGCCTATAATGATTCCTGGACTATCGCATGTTTAGTAAACATTAGTTGAGCAGTTAAATTAGTTAACAATAGCTACTTTGTATTCCTGTGCTGATAAAGAGAAGGTTTTGTTTTTTTTTTTCTGTTTGTTTGTTTTTCTGCTTAGTGCTAGATATAAGGAGCAAGTGCACTGTTATGGTCCACAGAGTATGAAAAATGCTTTGTTGTCATAGCCTAGGAAGATGTTCAGTGAAGACATATTTACATAGTAGGAGGCATCTGGGACATAAAATAGAAAAAGATTCCAAATCTTGTTTAATGTTCACCAGCAAGTGAAATAAAAGCATGAATATCATGTGTTTCACTATTTCTTTCTACTCAATCTTTTCTTCTTTTTCCACAGATGAAGTTTAAATCATGTAATGTCCATCTTACATGAATCCATTGCTTTTCAATAGTTTTATAAAAAGAATCATGATGACTTCAACATGGCTGTAACAACAGAGATAGAGAAATATTTTAGAGATTGAACAGATGAGACAGCACAGTCATCGATTTGAATGAAGGATATTGGAGATGGACTAGTCATAGATTTGTGGCATGGGGAAGTTCTTAGTCAAAGGTTCCATTCATAAAGATAGAAACACTACCCTTGCTGCAGAGGATTATAAATTTAGCCAAACTTAATGATCTTAAGGTAAATTTGTTATTTCATAATAAAATTTCTGTCTATGGCCATGCTGCCCTGAACAAGCCTGACCCCATCCGATCTCGGAAGCTAAACAGAGTTGAGTCTGGTTAGAACTTGGATGGGAGACTGCCTAGAAAGACCAGGTGCTGTAGGCGTAAAAAATAAGAAAAAGTAAGGGATTGTAAGCTGACAAAGTCCTTGCAATCTGTGAGGTCGACCAAGGGTTGCCTTGCCTAAAAAACAAAAAAAAAAATTCTAATGCAGAGATTTTTTTTTTAATGCAGGAGAGAGATTTGAACTAGAAATACAAATTAGAAATTTCTTAGTATATTTATGTCTTTGAACTCATATATTTGGATACAATGTCTTAGAAAGAGTGTACTATGAGACGAGAACTCCAAAGACAGAGCACTGGGGATCATCAATGATAAGGGAGTAGCAAAAAAAAAAAAAAAAAAAAAAAAAATTCATGACAAATAGTGGTCAAAAGTCATGAGCACTTAGGGAAGGAACAAGAGAGGATAATTCCTTAGGAGAAGAAAGCTTTAAAACACAAAAGTTGAAAGATAGTGGTATGAAATGTGGAGAAGTGAAGAAAGAAAAGATCTCAAAAAATACATGCTCTGGCACTATAAGATTTTTGGTAACCTTTGTGAGAAATTTTCAGCTAAACAAAAAGCCATCCAGAATTTTCTCTTCTGATCGGAACAAATGCCCATACCCTTATATGGCTACAAGGACCTAGGACAGAATTTTCCAATTTGGTGTCAAGAATTGATGCCAAAAATACTTCAGTACTGACCCTCCCCAATTCATTCTCAAGAATCAGGAAGGATTCAGGGTCGGTTGATCCTGTTATCCTAGTGTGCCACATTCTTCATGTGAGTTGTTTTGTGAAAGGGGTTGGGAATAAAGAAGAAAAGTTGTAGGACTGTTCACTCTCTCTGCTTTTCCCTACCTACATGCATGAGTAGAGCCTTCATTTATTTTAGGTTCCTTTTAAATGCCATCTCCTTACAAAGGCTTCCCTTAACACTTCTATCTAAAATAGCAGAACTGATACTGTCAAATTAATGTTTTTCCTCATAGCTCTTCACACTACTTGATACAATTTAATTTAATTTGTTTGTTTATCTCATATCTCTCTACCCTTTCAAAATGTGTCATGGGAGTAATGCCTTTATATTGTTCACTGTTGTACACCAGTACCTAAAACAATGTCAGGCATACAATAAGAGCTAAATATTTGTGAACTAAATGAAAGAATGAAAAGTGTGGAATTCAGACTGTAATACTTTATCAGAAAAACCCACAGCTGAATGTTTAGGATTGAAAAAAGAAAACAAAGCAGACAATTCTGTATTAGACTTGATCCATGATATTAAAATTTTTCTCAGCATATTAGTGTTCTATTATTCATGCTGTGTGTATGATTATATGTGTCTGTGTGTGTTTGTGTGTCTCACAGTCCTTTATATCAAATTGTTAATAATGTATTTTACAATAAGAAGAAAAGATGTATACATAAAGCAGAGTGATGAATTAACTGCTTAATTACACTGTCTTCACTTATATCCCCCTCAAAAGATAGAAAACAAGCTGGTACAAGGTGTGCCCGCAGAAGAAGAATTATTAAAATATGTGCACCAAAAATTTTAAATGAGCAGAATAAATATACCTAGAAAATAAGGAAAGGTATTAGCAATATAAAAATAACAAGAAGGCATAAAGAAGACTTATGAAAATATTAAGAAAGAAATTTAATTGTTGAAGTGAAGAACAAAATAGGTGAGAACGAAAGTGAAATGGACTTTGCAGAAATAAAAATTAGTAAACTGGAAGATGAGAGAGATGAACACTCAAGAAGGTAACTGGAGGGAATAAAGAAAATTATTAAATAAATGCAACCTAATAGCAGGAGTTTTGAAGGAAGAATATCACAAATGTAGTTGAGGTGGTACTTGAAGAAATATGGTAATAACTTATCCAGAATTAAAGAAACATTAAATTTCCATTTAAAAGTTTCATAAAATGCTGGAGATAAGGAAAACCACACAAGCAGACAGATTTTAGTTGAATTTAAGAATATTAACACATTTATAAAGCTTCCTGAGGAAAAGAAAGAAATCATCTAAAAAATTAGGATTCTAATCAGTATCACACTACCTCATAGCAATACCAAATATAAGTTAAAACAAAACAAAACAAAACAAAGCATCCTAACATATAAAATATTTTTTTAGAATCATGAGAAATAATATGAAAAATTGGTAAAGAACATAACTGACAGTTCATGCAATGGCCTTTAACACAATTCCACACATAATAATAAAAACAAAAAATAAGACTACATTCAGATAACAATTTTCACCTAGCAAATTATAAAAATGTTTTTTAAGTTCCACACCAGATGGAGGTGGCAAGGCTATGTGGAATGAACTTCTCTCATGGACTGCTTGCAAATGCAAAATGAACTATCCTTCGCGGAAAATTTGATACCATCTGACAAAGCTACATATGCATTTACCCTTGGACTCACATATTCCACTTCTAGACATAACTCCAAGGATATCTTTCGATAGTAATAAAAATACATATTTAGTGTGGCAAAATTGGTAATGGCAATACTTTGGAAAATACTTAGCCTCCCCTGCATGTAAGACACTTGATCCAGACGCACTAAAGGGGTTCTGTTGCAGTAGTGGTATTGGTATTGGAATGAAAGTATTTTCTTTTTTGCTGTAGGATAGATCAAATGAGTAAATATATTTATATTGTTGGGGACCGTAATTATCACTGTAGAAATTTGATAAACAGAGTAGAAATAAAAGGAGTTCATAAATAGAGCTTTTCATGAGTATTTAAATGTTAAAGACATACTTAAGTGATAAAAGAGATAAATTATTCAATAAATGGCAATGGAACATGTAACAAAATGTTTCATAAGGTGTTGGATCACTAATTTAATCTTTATACCAAAATGAATTCTATATGACTTCGTTTATAAATGTAAGTACTAAGAAAAATATTTGGGTTTATTTTTAATCATGGAGTTTAATCATGAGTAGGCATTGTAAGAGAGAAAGAAAACTAAGAAGCAATAAAGAATGCACTAAAATGTGATTAAGTAAAATAAAAGAACAGTTTGGGAAATTTGATGTGGTGAAGACATCATAAAACTAAAAAAATAAATTTATATAAAGAACATTATAACACATCAAGGGCATTAGTCTTAAGTTCCTTAGTTTGCCAAAGAGTCATAAATTAATTTTAAAAATATTAAACATACAAAAGGAAAAATAGACAAATAAAGCAAATATGGTAAAATTAAAAGTAAATAGCAAGTTAAATTTAAAAAATATTCTCACACTTATTTCTAATTAAAGCCACGTGAAGCAAATAACAATGATATATAACATTTTTCTGTATTGGGTTGGCAACAAATCAAAAAGTTAGATACTATCCCATCTTGATAATTGAGTGGAGAATTCATATTCATGTACTGTTTGTGCAGGGCTGATATTCAGGTAGAATGTACAACGTGGCTATATGTTCTAATAATTACCAGCATCTGTTCTAATTGGACAGTACCTGTGTTCTAGTAATTGTATAATATTTCTAATATCTCCCTTATGTGAACAGATGTATAAATTGGCACAATCTTTTATTTCACACTTGGCATTATGTATCTAGATTAAAAAAGATGTATTCACTTTGGTCCAACAATTCTATTGACAGGAATTTATCACCACCTGCAATATGCAAAAAGTATTTATACCCTGAAAGTTATTGTAGCATTTATTTGTAATAAGATAATTTTGTTAAATAATTTGAACATCTCTTCTTGGAAGGCCTCAGTCCTTCCATGTAAAGGGAGATTTACTGGCTAACACTCTGAGACTCAGTCAGTCTGCTCACGTATTCTACTTTCATTCAATTGTTGGTTTTGAGATGAAGAATTAGCAAGATTTGTCAATCTTATCGATCTACCATTCTCGTTTGAGATTGCCTCTAAGAAAAACAAACCAAAACAAAACATTTTCAACTCTCTAAAATGCTACCAGGTTAGTGATAAATATTAAAAATTTTATAAGTGTTATATTTTTATTCTTCACCTACTTACTCTTTTACTCTTATCAACTCATTTTAAATAAGCTAGTTTTAAAAGAAAGGTTATTTTTACTGTGCTTCCAACAAGTTCCATCATATTCAACAAAATACTGTAATTCAATTTCCTTATCGATAGAGGTAGATGATAATCACACCTACCAGAAGTGAGCCAAACCCAGTTTATGCACTTAAGAGATTGAGATGGTTCCACCTGCCTCTGGGCTCCAGCTACTTATTTTATAAGAGACACTGCTACCAAGCGTGTTACCTTATCTTCCAAGGATGACCATATATCTCAATTTGACTAAGACAAACTAGTGTCCTTAGTATAATTATTATGCTTAGTATAACTAATTGTAACATCTTTCAATCACAGAAGTGCCTGCATTTGGACAGTTGATTTTATGGCTTCATATTTAACAATGTTGCTATTTCAGTCTCCCTTATGGGGTGAGGGCAGGGCTTTGGCGTGGCCTCTTTTACGCTCACTTTGGTTGGGGCTCAGGCAGTATCAGCACTCTAGTCAAACAGGTCCAAAATTATCATAACACAGAGTTTCTTCTTTTCTCCAGAATCTACCCAGAGGAGCCTTATAATTCAATATAGAAGTTAATGTACAATGTACTGAACTTTGCCAGTAAAGGAAAACGGACAGGGAGAATTAAGAAGTTGAATTCATACACTTCTCCCCACTAACAGCTGATTATAAGGTGCAGTAACTCCTTAAGGCCTCTCTATTAATCCAAATAATGCAGTATTTCAGGAGGCTGTGACCAACGTGGTAAGAAACCTCTTTGCATTTACTTTCCCTCTTTCCCAGATGTACCCTCTTTTTTTCTCTCTCCTTTGTCAACCTGTGATTGTATTCAAAGACATAATATAACATAGATTTTTCTCTTGCTCTATTTTCCATGGAATCCAAAGTAAGACAGTACCAAGAATAGCCCAGAAAGCAAAACACTCATACAGGACTTTTGGATTGGCTATTTCACCTATCTGAAGAACTTCTCTGCCTTTTTTAAGTAGGGTAGTATGGCATACCATAAAATAAACCAATATTAAAGCTTTCAACTTTTTGAATTGGAATATAGAACTGATAGAAGTCAAGGCATTAGAACATGATTTACGAGTTAAGACACTTAGAAGGATGTGATGCGTGTGACTTTTTTATGACATTGTAGGTCTTGCAAAAACAAAAAGAAAATGATATGCTCATGGAACTGGCAAAGTATACCTTGAGGCAAAATTGATTATACAAATAAAGGACATTTTATAAAAATAATAGGACACTTCTATAGGAAGACATTGCAATACTAAATGTGTAAGCAATCAGAAATTAACCTCAACGTACCCTAAAAAAAAATGCAAGTACAAAAAGGAGACAGAAAAATCCACTATAGAGTGGAAGATTCAACTGTTCTATTTTCAGTTGCTATTAGTAAAGCAGTTAAATTTTCAGTAAGAATGTAGAAGGTATTACTGACACAATTAATAAAATTGACCTGATTGATATGTATAGAGTTGTGCACCCATAGCTGATACTTTATGAAACATGTGCCAAAGTTGAACATACACATCTAGGCCATAAAGTGATGCTCAAAAATCCTTTTCTCTGGATTCCAGATTTAAGTAAAATAGTATGATACTTGTCTTTATCTGACATATTCCACTCAGCACGATACCCTCTGTAGCAGATGGCAAGATTTCATGTTTCTTATGGCTGAAAAATATTCTATTGTACATATATATCACGTATTTTTTATCCATTCATCCACAGATAGGCTCCATATCTTTGCTATTGTAAATAATGCTACAATAAACATGTGGATTCACATGTCCGTTTAAAGTAGTATTTTGGGTTTCTTTGAATAAATACCCAGGAGTGGGATAATTGGGTCCCTACCTTCTCTGTCTCTTGTTATAACCTTTGTTTTACAGCCTATTTTGTCTGGTGAAAGTATTGCTACCTTAGATTTCTTTTTGTTTTCATTTTCATGAAATATCTTTTTCCATCCCTGTATTTCAGTCTGTGTGTGACTTTTGATCTGAAGTGAGTCTCTTGTAGGCAGCATATGTAATGATCTTGTTTTCTTTTCTATTCAGTCATCTTATCTTTTGATTGGAGTATTTAATTCATTTACTTGAAAGGAATTATTGATAGATATGTATTTATATTGCCATTTTATTATTATATATCATATTTTTGATCTTTCTTTATTCTTCTTAAAGAAGTCTCTCCATCATTTCCTGTAATAGTGGCTTGTTGGTGATGAAATCCTTTAGCTTTTCCTTCTCTGGGAAGTTCTTTATTTGTCCTTTGATTCTAAATGATAGTTTTGCTGTTTAGAGTAACCTTGGTTGTAGGTCTGCTTTTCATCATTTTGGATATTTCATGCCAATCCCTTCTGGCCTGCAAAGTTTCTACTGAAGAATCAGTTGACAGTTTTATGGGAGTTCCCTTGTTAAGTAACTGCTTCTCTCTGTCTTTAACTTTTGGCTTTTTAATTATGATGTGTCTTGGTGCGGGCCTCTTTGAGTTTATCTTGTTTGGGACTCTCTATGCATCCTGGGTTTGTATGTCTACTTCCTTTGGCAGGTTAAGGAAGTTTTCCGTCATTATTTCTTGAAATAGTTTTTCAGTTCAGTGCTCTCTCTCTCTTCTCCTTCTGGTAGCCCTATGATGTGAATGTTGTTACGCTTGATATTGTCCCAGAGGACCCTTATAGTATCTTCATTTTTTTTTTTTAATTCTTTTTTCTTGTTGTTGCGATTTGGTGTTTTCTAAATCACTGATTTGATCCTCTGCTTCATCTAATCTACTATTGATTCCTCCTAAGGTAGTTTTCATTTGTTATTGTATTCTTCATTGCTGACTGATTCTTTTTTATGTTTTCTATCTCTATTTTTATGTTTTCTATCTCTTTGTTAGATTTCTTACTGAGTTCTTCTACTCGTCCCCTAAGTTCATTGAGCATCTTTATAACCAGTATTTTGAACTCTGCATCTGGTAGTTTGTTAGTCCCCATTTTTTTTAGTTCTTTTTCCAAAGCTTTGTTCTGTTCCTTCATTAGGGGCACATTTTTTTGTCTCTCCATTTTAGCTGTTTCTCTATGTATATTTATACATATTAGGTAAGGCAACTATATCTCCCAGTCTTTGTAGAGTGGCCTTCTGTAGTAGTTGTCCTGTGGGGTCTAGTGGAACATTCTCCCTGGTCATCTGAGCTGGGTTCTTCAGGCATGTTCCTTGTATGGGTTATGTGTGCCCTACTGTTTTAGTTGAGACTTAGTTGTTGTTTGCATGTCAGTGGGAGTGACTGACCCTTGGGCTGATTGACAGCGAGAACTAACCAGTGACTACAATGGAGGAGCTGTTGTGTGCGGGCTGACACTACGGAGCAGGATTAGCTTTAGCATGGGTCTGCTCTCTGCCCAGTTTGCCCTTTGGGTGTGTCATCCTCAGGTGTAATTCCGGGTGATGCTCCAGCTCAGACTAAAGCTGGCCACCAGGGATACAGGCCAATGACTCCTGAAAGGGGCCCCACCACAAGCCAAGTTTTACCATAGTCTATGTTCTGCCTGGGGCCACCTGGCATAAATCACCAAGCAATTCACAGATGGCTGCCACCAACTCTGGGCTTGGATGTGCCTTGACAGGCCAAGCCACAAAACAAGGCTAACTGCCACTAGTGCTGGGTTTGAGGCTGCCTAGCAAGAGATATGGGCCATGCCGAGGCTATATGTTGCTTGTTTGGGTTTTGTAAACTTTTGAGAGATTTTAGGAAAGTCCACATTATGAGCCAAGACAGGCCATTTATACAGAAAATCCACTGGAAGCAGCTTGGGTGGGTCTGCAATTTGGCTGGAGTGGGGTCTCAGGGAATCACCAGAGCAGGATGACCAGTATTAGCCAGGTTAATGGAGACTCAGATGTGATGGCCACCTGCATCTGCAAGCTGGATTGGGGAGGTCTCATCAAAGGTACAATGGCTTCTGCCAGCATTTCAGTCTGGGAGAAAACTGCCCCTCCAGTTCTCGCCCCAAAGCCCGACAATTCATTTCCTCCCTGTAAGTCCCTGGAGCCTTTCAAGCTGCTGCCCCAGCACTGGGGCTTGGAGCGAAGGTGAGTCTGTCAGCAATTAAGTCTGAGCACAGGCCCTTTAAGAGAAATGTCTGCAACTCCACGGCTCCTTGCCCCTTCTCACTCAGCCACAATCTCTGCTAGTTTTCACAGCCAGAGGTTGTGAGGACTTCTCTTCCTGGCACTGGAACCCTGGGCTGGGGAGCCTGGTGTGGGGCTGGGACCCCTCACTCCTCCGAGGAGATCTCTGCAGCTGAGATACCACTCTTGATTCTCAACTGCCATATGGGGGTGGGAGCAGTCCGTTACTCATATCTACCCCACTTATCAGCTTTGAGGTGGCCTCTTTTCTGTGTCCCCAGTTGTAGGACTTCTGTTTGGCTAGACTTCAGGTGATTCTCAATGATGGTTATTTTGTAGTTTAGTTATAATTTTGATGTGGTTGTGAGAAGTGGCAGGCACAGTGTTTACCTACTCTTATTATCTTGACTAGAACTCCTAGTTAATTACTTTTATTATAGATGATTTTATTGATTTTAAGATCATTATAATAGAAATCATCATTTAATAAATTACAATTTCATATAGATTCAAGTTTACTTACTAGTGACAGATTCCCCATAAACAACTTTAGATGGTTTCTTACAACTTTAGATGGTTACTTACTAGTGACAGATTCCCCATAAACAACTTTAGATGGTTTCTGATATAATTAAACAAGAAAAAAGATATATTATTAATTCAGTGATATTCTGGCTTGTGATAGCATAGATTTTAGAAGTTATAAATAAGCTTAAGTAGTCATAGGCCATTAGGGCATAATAGTTACCATGACCTAATATCAGCCCTGAAGAGAATATCTGTGCCAGATGTAACCATGTGCTTTTAAGTACCCAGGGGTGTTGTTATCTCATAATTATACCTGCTGCTTTCCACCATGGATAGTATAAATATTCTGTAATTAAGTACAGTTATTATACTCACTTTAAGCATATTTTTCTGACCATAAGAAAATACTGATTAATGTTAGAATAGTTTAATAATTCAAAATATAATACTATTGATAACTCATTATAATGTGAGAAAAAATTACCTTATTCTAAAGTAAAAAAAAAAAATTGTTTTTTCTTAAAAAAGCAAATATTAATGAAAATATAAGAATCTACCCTTAGTGTCATATTTCTAAATATAATAAAAATGTAACTGTTTATAAAAGTCAATCATTGTAATCACTTATCTTTATTCTCCCACTTTCTATTATTAAAAAATGAACAGTGTGAGTGCCTCCTTAAATAATTATGGAGTTTTATTTCACCCTTACTTTTTGAAAAGATAGTTACAAGTTAATAATTAAAACACAAGTGAATTTAGCTATAGTGTTTCACACTTCAAACTTGTGTCATATATTTCTTAATTGGTTAATGTTTGAAATATAGAAATGATTTTTATATGATGTTATAATAGTATGACATAGAAAACAGATATTATTTATTATTAAATAAGTCATTTAAGACTCTTTCATGATTGTTATGAACAGTTTTAAGATAAAATAATCACCTACAAATAAATTTAATATTATGGTGATGAGCAGCCTTTCATAGATAACACTCAATTATAAGAAAAAAATTGTTTTTCTTTGTTCCTCCCAATCATCCCAAAACTCTGCATGCTTTTTAGTATTTCATCTTTCAATATATTTTACCTATTTTTACATTTCAAGTAGGGATACTAAGATTTAAATTTCTAACATAGCCAGCATATTTAAACACAGCCAGTCAGTTGCAAAATGGATATAGAATATAGTTCGCTCTATTCTTTGTCTAATGGGCTTTCCATTGAAATTTCCTGCCTCCATTAGGGGAAACACAGCAGCCATGAAAGAAAAATATTGACACTCTAATCAAATGCCTTATAGAAGCAAAAATTTTCTATTAGTGTCGAATCTTATATCAACCAACTATTAAACCCCTTCAATTCCAACAACAACCCCTACTGTTACAGACTATATTATCGACTGAAAAATTGTTCTGTTTATTTTAAAAGCTATTCCAAGTTTCAATTCAACTTATAGCAAAACTAACTATAAGTTTATCAGTAGGTTGAAACACAATGGGAACAAAGTTTTCGATTTTATGTGTAAAAAATCCCAAGCAATCAGCTTTTTATATTGAAAACAAACATAAAAAAGAAAAAGAGTAGACATCATCAGATCCATCCGGAATGTAAATAAATTAGATATAGATAAAAATAGGAAATTTGATATGAGGAGAAAGACTGACTGGAAAAACACACATACCTATGCAGACAAACACAAAACTATCCAATAACTACAAATTTGAACACACTTTTCAAAGTAGAAAAAATAATAGATTTTTTGGTAAAGTAATCATATAACCACAATATAAAAGGTATTAAAAATAAAGTAAAACAAGATAACTAAAACAGTTGCAAAGCATGAGCTTAATAAGTTAAAATAATAGAACACTGAAGCAAATAAGAAAGTCAACAAAGTGTCGAAAGATAAAGAATAGCTCTCAATAACATTATATGCATATGTAACATTATATGCAAACTAAAAATTAACTTATATGAAAAGATAGGGACCACCTTATATATGAAATCTGGTAACACTTGAATTCTATGATAAATTTTCATTAAATCATCAAAAGTTTTATATCCTCTGTATCAGGTAAGCTTTAGTTTTATATTAACATCAAAACTTAATTTTAACACAATATAATTGAGTCTTCTCTTAAATCTCTAGGTTAAAAGTGTTTTGAGCCCCTTAGGACCAGGCTGCATGTGATGTCTGGGTGAGCAGTATATAGCTTTAAGAGGTCTCTACTTCTCCATGGCTTTTCAAAGTTTATATTAAATCTAGGTGTTAAACAACAGGTAGATATTTTCATTATTACTCCTTTAATATTAAAGAGACATTTAAACAGTAGTTTGTTTTTTCTCATATTTCAGAAAGAGGTGAATCCACAGAGCCACTTAACTAATTATTATTCACTTTCAACACTTACCTCAGTATATGATGCTGGATGTTGTTTTCCCTAACGAGTGTGTGTGTGTGTGTGTGTGTGTCCACACATATAGAACTTAGAGAAAATTTAATAGCATATTCCTACTCATTAATATCAGTCTTCTTGTAGGGAATGTAGGCAAGGCTTAATGACAGTTGATCTAAGCAGTGGCAGAGTGCCCTGTGATCATCTTAGAACACAAGAACACAGGAGGTTTTTAAGGAGGTGCTAACAGGCCATTTCTCATTTATCCCCGTATTTGTCATAGAGGCTGTCATGAAACAGTTTCTTATTGCCTTCTGGTTTCTGATGGGGTCAGAAGCTTTCTGCCTTCTCTGCTTAAGTTACACAACTGCAGAGCTGCAGCATGAAACCAGCTCTTCAGCAGAGTACTCTGCCATTCTAATCTGTCATTCAGACCTTCTTGCTTCAGGAACCAACTGTGGGATAAGAGATATTAGGAGTTGATACCTGTGCTATTCTTTCTTTCATTGTCTATGTAAGTAATAAATTGCCTGAATTTAAAGGAATTTGTTGTTTCCTTACCAGTCGAATGTGTCAGCATAATTTGACACTGCCTTTCCAAGAAATATTACTTGCATAATACTCCATAAAGTGGCTTTTCTTTGCCAAAGTCATAGTTAGCATGTCAGATAACATATACTTTTAGTAAATAGATAAAAGGAAAAACTATATTTGAGAACTTAAAGTAAAAAGATGAAATTTGGGACCATGTAAACACAGTATTCTTCAATATTGCTATAATTTTCCAAGATGTATCAGAGAATCTCTATCACTACAATTTACTTAGATCAGAATAAATATCTTCTGTCTGAATAGTTTAGAATGCTTAGAAAGAAGAGATAAATGTTGTAGAGCTTCTATATCAAATATAAAGAAAACTGTATCATATGCCACATCATGCTTCCAGAATGCTGAGCAGATTGAACATCAAATGATGCTTCTCAGAATATTTCAAGGCTATTTTAAGTAGAATTAGAAGATGTTGCAAGAAAATCATTACTATTCATCTTTCTTTCCATGTATAGATGACATGACTATTAAAACAAATACGAGAAAATGTGGCAAGGCAAAAAGAACTTGAAAATTATTTATTGTGGAATCTCATTTAGGAGTTTATTGCATCGGCCCTGGCTGAGGGTTCATTGTTGGAATGAAAACTACATAAACAAGGAAAAAATAAGTAATTGCCACTTAATTTTGAACAAAATATTTAAAATTTTGACAAGACATACATTTTTCAGTGTTGTGTCTAAAGATTTATCCCTATCTCCATTAAGTGTTCATAATTTAAGTTTGGCATAAGTAGTTATCAATACTTTAAAAATCCACTGTTTTAGGCCCATATTCTATTGGTTCTAAAATGATTTCCAGCTATGCTTACCCATTTGCATGTTGCTATGCTGCTAATTTATTTAAGACAGAATTTAAATATCAATGTAGTAAATAGAACAAATAACAGAGATTTGCAGTCCTTTCTTGCATAGAGCTGAATTATATAACTATACATTATTAGCAAACTGATATGATAATTTTCAAAAGATTGATTAAATTTTTAATTGAATATATTTCTTGTGCTGATAATGTGTGGTCAAATATATTTTAAACACACCTTTAAACTTTTCTTCATATTTATTATCAATATTTGCAATTGGAAATAGTAGTGTTTGGAGTTATGTCAAATAAATGCTACAAATTATTGAAGTAATTACTATCCAATATGTTTGAATGAGCATATTGAGTAATTTTATACCTATACCCAACCTCTTTACAAGTGATATTTAGTAAATGCTCTCAGAGAAATAACATGCTCACTGAAAGGAAGTAAACAGTTCCTTAATAATATCAATGACATGATGATCATGGTAAATTACTGTTTTAACTTAAGTATTTTTAAAATTGCAATTATAATAAACACA
Source organism: Pteropus medius (assembly GCF_902729225.1). NCBI lineage: Eukaryota > Metazoa > Chordata > Mammalia > Chiroptera > Pteropodidae > Pteropus > Pteropus medius. The sequence goes on from NW_024349519.1 coordinate 22,102,895, forward strand.
TGCAACAATAATGCTATTTTCACTTATTAATATAACTTACTTATTTTCATGTTTCAACAATGAAACTAATTTTACAATAAACTCTGAAATACACTCAGCAACCATCCTTATTGTTCAAAATAATGCTAAAGATTTAGAGTTGATTTTCGAAGATGTTCCTCCAAATATGTGTGTGCGTGATATTTTAATCAGAAAAAAAATGTTATTACACTTTATGTTATTTCTATAACTTGCTTCTTCACTTTATTGATTAGTCCTGGAAAACGTCTAAAGAAAATATGAGAACTACATGAAACAGAACTACGTAAAACCAATAAGAACTACATAAAATATATAAGAAGTACTTGATACAGAAATAAATAAAATATTATTTTAGAAAAAACATATACCTTAAAACTTTGTCAAAGTTTGTGTATACTTTACACTCCTACTCCCTAACTATGGACTAATAAATCATAATCCAAATACTGTATGAATATCAAATAATTGCAAAATAAACTTTGTATAATACAAAAATGCTATTATTGCTTTTATACTTTTTAAAATCATTACTTATAAAGGGCTATAATCAATTGTGACATAAAATTAATGCAAATATGATAAGGAAATTAGAAAAATAATATAACCCCATATTAAAATCAGTTCATCATGAAAAATAGGATTCCGTTATTTGATTACTAGGAAGATATACTTGATAAGTATGCATATTCTGGTTAAAACAAATTCATTAAAAGAGCAATTGATGGGCATATCTTTTTCAGGAATATACACAAAGACACACCATACACACATACACACACACACACTTACTTCTAATGTGTATGGGTGCCGATTATCAGTTAGGGCTCTTGACTATGTCCAATAGAAACCTACTCTGGCTAATCTAAACAGAAAGGGAATTTTGGGAAAGATATTTTATAGTCCACACCTCAATAGGAAGCCTAGAATACTAGCCTTTGGAAACAGACTGGAACCAAAGAAAGTTCAGAAATCACATCCTGCAGTATGACCTCCTTGGTCAGGACACTGCCTGTGCCATCACTATCAATAAACCTAATGCAGTTGCCCCTGGATTTCTCAATGTTGTGATGTGAACAAGTTCCAACCTTTTGGGCTTAATAACAAAATCTCTGAGGAAATGTGTCCAATTCACCCAAATTATGTTGGGTAATATTTTGCTGGCTAGGAGGGAGCATATATATGAGTATATGTATATATGTATACATACATACACTAAGCATTTTGCTGATCTACTTCATTCCAACAAGTGTCTGGTTAATTCTTTTAAAATTTTCAGGCATTCATTATGTCACTTGCATATAATGGTAATTTTTCTGACATTTTAAAAATATATTAGCATACTTATTTTCTTTATAATTTTTAATTACATGAACTAACCCTTCCAGAAAGAAACTACATAATTAGTATGATACTTAATTTTCTTATAGAGAATTCAATAATTTTCTCATGGCCTGTCTCTCCTGGATTCTTAGTTGAGTTGGCAAAATGTCTTTTCTATTTCAGTAAAAATACTTTACCATTCTCTTAGGAATAAAGATTATGAGTGAAGCTTTGATGCCATCCTTCATTCTAATAACATACAACATATGCCTTCTTGCCAAATTCACATATTTATTATATCAGATATTATAGAAATATTTATTTAAAATTGGATGGATAAATAAATATTAACTCTCACTGTAGGCAACATTGTGTCATTGGACAGACGATTAGAAAGATGAATAATTATTAATTTATGTAAGAATACATAATTATTAACTCATATAAGAATACATAAATTAGTATAGTCATGTACTCAAATTTGAAGGGCATAGTGTAAAGAACAGAAGCTCACACTGTTGTAGGAAGTCTAGAGCTGTGAGACTCAGAGGAGCTGCCTCCAAAGATCTCAACCTGCACCTCTAGTCCTCAAAAGCTCTCACCGAGGCCATAGAACCTCAGTGAAACTTTCTCTAACTACCTCACTTTGCAGGAGAAAGTGGATGGTTCTCAAAGGTTCACCTGGAAAATGCTTCTTTACCTCACATCCACCCACTAGCTTGCAAATGCTTTAAGAGAATAATGACCATGACTGCTCTCCTACCTCCCAATATTGAAAGTGCCTCTTGGAATCTAGGAACTGGAGCTGTTTGTTTTTCCTCTGAAAGGCAGAAGAAATTTTAGAAAGAACTTTTCTGAGTGTTCAAAAATATTATTCGTTCCTCATAACAGTAGAAATGAAAATGGTAGTAGTAAAAACCTCTCCCTTAGTCTTTGACCTATTTACTATATAGTAAAGTTAAGTTTAAACAATTCTATAATGTTGTATGGCAGCTCAGGCAAGTTCATTGTCTATAAGGGCAAATGTTAATGTTGTTCAATCAATAGGATTTGTTCAGAAATATTCTAATATATGCATTGCATAATATCTTTAAGTATTAAGCTATTTGATCAATCAATAGTCGTGTAAACACAGATAGTAGTTTGACATAGAGACATGTTCTGAGGATAATGGAAGAAAAAAATGTCCAGGTCTAGAGGACTAAAATAATAAATGTGGTGACATTCGAACTGAACAGTGAAAGGAAAAATGTTTTATGTTAAATGCCTACTCAATTTTCCCACCAAAAGAAAATTGTTGCATACTTCTAGAGATATTGGTATTAGGATAAATAAAACAAAAATATAATTTATATAATTAGGGCCTGAGTGTTGGGATAACATTTAATTCATTTTAACATTTTATATTCTATACAGAGATTTAAATAACACAAAAATTTCACTCGCCTAAAAGTAAACTTGCCAAAATGTCTTTCTAACCTCCCAAGATTTGGTCAGTCAGCTTATAAGAGCAATTTGGAAATCATGCCTCTGATTAACTAGCTTCTAGGAAATTTCAAAATATGTTAAAAGTCGGCTGACTTGTCAGTTCCACACGGTTACTTTCAGAATGAGATCATAGGGTTATTTTCTTGCAATGAAGAGAGCAGTAAGGAGTTCAGAGTTGCGTTTGAATTGTATCAATCATTTCTCCCCATTATACTTCTCATTTACATGGATAAAATGAAAATTTTGAATCACAGAGTTTAGGACATCTAAGAAGCACGCTCCCTCTTATTTTCTGATCTAATCATGTGCAGATCCTACGACAATACTGCAAAAATACAAAGAAAATGTTTGGGAATAATAGTTCTAGAATAAAATGTCCCTGGCTATATTCCATGAGACACTAATGTATAGGGTGATAATAATTATCCTTGGAAAGAAGAGCTCTGGGCTACTAAATGACTAATAGGCAGTGAGCATCTACAGTGTGGTGATGCCAGACAAGGGATGATCTAAGTCCAGGCTGAGACAGAGCAGGACAGCTAGAGATTTCATCACGATACTCAAAAGGACACAATTTAAAACTTATACATTTTTATTTCTGGGATTTTCTATTTAACATATTTGGACTGTGGTTTACCATAGGTAATTAAATGTAGAAAACGAAATCATGGATAAGAGAGACTACTATACATCTGTCCATCCCCTTTGCCCTTTTATGTTCTTTATTTTATTTTTGCTTTAGTTAGTTTGAATTGAGTTTTTGTCACTTAGTTTATCAAAAGAGCTTTAAAAAGGAGGAAATAGGAACATATTAAGTAATTTCCATGCTAAATGTAAGTTATTTAACCATGACTTCCTCATATTTATTTTTGAGAACATCTTTGAAACATCTATATATATGTATATACATATATATGTTTATATGTGCATACATATATTTTTTCCTAGAAGGGTGTCCTGGTGGTATGCTCTTTCCAGAACTTAAATATTGTATATGTCATAACTGAATGACAACTGATTGGTTTTGATCCTTTTTGAAGTACATTATTTTCTCTTCAACTATTCACAAGTGAATACTTCATTAACCTATTTGAATTTTATTTTTCAGTTAAATCTGAGGCCGGACAGACTTATCTGTCTTGTAGAAAATGTACTTTTAAGTAATAAGTGTTTAGAAATATTTCATCATTTCAATTGAAATTTCTCACATTTACTTACCACTATATAGATAAATTGCTAGATGTATTACCTTATCTCATTACTCATCGAATTTAACTTTTCAGTTATGCAAATGGTAAGGCACAAGAAAAGTATTATTAAGGAGATGGGATAAGTTAACAGAGAATCACATTATATCTTGCCTAAATATTTACCTAAAAGTTTTATAAATTTAAGTAATTAATAATAGTGGGTTTTGATTAGATATAAGCACAGTTGTGAATATCCATAAAATGACATTAACTTTGTCTTAGTAATAAGTGTTAGACAAGTTTTTTTAATTCTTAAAAATTCTTTAGTTTTATTAAGCATGAACATATGACTTTTAAGAAAGCAATACTTCCATTCAATATTTCTAATCATGAAGCATTTGAAAGAAGACAACAGTTATCATGGTGTTTTCATCTTCTAAAATGCTAACATTTTTCTGGTTAATATTATTCATGATTTGCCTCAGAACATGGAATAATATATATTTTTTCTCTACATGTGGTAAATTAGAGACCAAACCACTAATTATAGGGATTTATTCATATAACTAAAAAATAGTTATACCTAATAAATACCACAGGTGGGGCCAGGCTCTACATATAGAAAAAACACAGTTCCTACTCTCACGAATCTTACAGTTTGGTGAAGATTAAGAATAATTTCAAAGCAAATAAACTAAAAAAAATGTGAAAGGATATATAAAAATAAACAGGATTTTGTTAAAAAGATAAATGGAGTAAAAGATCTGATTTATATGTGTGCCAAAGGTTTTCTGAAAAAGAAACAAGACAAGAAGTAAAGCATGTGAAGAAAGAGCATCTTAGGAAAAGGAATAAGTTTTGCTAGGGCCTGAGCCAAAGAAGGACTTGATGTATTTTAGAATACAAAAGAGAAACGGAATGTCTGCAGCCCAATTTTCCAGGTGCAGGAGGTCAGGAGACAATGTGGTGGAGTCGGGCCAGAACACATCTTTCAGAAGTTATGGAATATAGGACTGAACACATGTCCACAAATTGTAGAATCTGAGGTAAAGATTAAAATGTTGCCACTTTTATGAGTTGCACTGCCAGTGTTGTGAAATCAGAGAATAGACAGAAGTGAACTGAAAGGTAAGATGCAAAGAAATTAAATGCAATAATTTATATTGTTGGCCTATGTTGCACAAAGAGCTGAGAAGAGACTCAGTTGGACTCTCAGTAAATGTATTTTCTCAGAAACTGAGCCTTTCTCAGGAGGGTTTCGAGAAGAAAACTAAACTTGGAATAGTTTTGTGGAAAAAAAGGGGTAGACGAGTTAATTTCTTTAAATACCGCCTATTTTTTTCCCCCCCATTAGTCAAAGATCTCACTCACATCTCTGTATTTTCAGGTTTTGACATTATGCTCTGAAATTGTCAGGATGTGCAGTTTCCTCCAAGTATAGAAGTGAAGAAATTTGTCATGAAAATGGTAGAGTAAGTAATCAATAATAGAAGAAATAGAGAGAAAAGAGAAATTGGGGGGGTGGTGGGAGACAGAGAGAGAAAGAGAAAGAGAGACGAGCAATATTGAAAGACTCTTAGAAAGCACCAAAGGTTTATATTTAATAATGAATCATGAGTAAAAATGTACAATATATGCTCAATGCTCAATGTAATGGTAATATATTTAATATTTTAAATATTGTGATTTCATTAGAGTTATATTTCCAAATGATACTCTGAACACGGTCAGAACTGCAGAGGAGCAGGGAGACATCTAGTAGAAAGAATTGTTAGAAAGCTTTCTGAATTGTTCACTTGCACAGTAACAGCAGCATAGACTAGTGTTTTGCCAGTGGAGGTGAGAAAATGTGGATAGCTTAAGAGGTATTTTGAAGGCAGAATGCTGACGATTGTGGGAAATGTAGGACAAAGAAAAATTAAGATTGATTCTCAGGATTCTAACATGAAAACTAAGAAATTTTGATGTCATTTCTTGATGAAGTGAAGAGGAAAGATTTGGGTGTGAGATTTGAATAGAGATTATCAATATGACTTCCTCAAATTTATTTCCCTAAAGCTTTTTTTTTTAAGATAATAGAATTGACCTGCAATGACCTGAAGTCTCAAGTTTTATTTCTAATTTCCAGAAATTTTATAAAACTACTAAAAACATCAAATCATCAAAATGTTGATATTTCTTCCCTCTTCCTGCCATCCACTAAAAAAGAAATTTTAGTTGTAAAAATGCATACATTAACTCTGAATGTTAATATTTTAATAAATGAGACTTGAAAAGTTAACATGTATTAAACGTAAACTATGGCATGCTATGTTCGAAGCAGTCTACCTTATATTATCTCATTTAATCTTCAGAATTATTTGAGATATGCATTGCTATTGTCCACATTTTATAGAAACATATAGAAGATGATTAAGTACCTTTCCCAGGATACTTTTAATTATGCGTTGATCCCAGAATTAGAATTCTTTATCATTACGTTGTATAGTTTCATTTGTCATTCCAGTTGCACTGTGGCTTTGGAGCTTAACAGACTTAGGTGGCAATTTTGTCCCACCACTCAACAGATGTAATATCTCAAATAAATGTGTAAAATGGGTCATATGGTTCTTCAATTTTCTCATCTGTAAAAATAGTTATACCTATGTCATACACTGCTTTGAGATTTAAATGAGGAAGTAGCCGATCAAAGTAAGTATCCATTATATAAAATTCTTTTCCCTTTCTCCAGTGTCTAGGCTGAATATCTCAATCCTAATTTTTTGATATTTTAAAGACATTTTGTTTGCGATGAACTCAGCAGACATACTAGAATAAAGTGAATGTAAATCTCCTAGGAAAATGATTTTATACATATAATATTTTAAGTTCTGTTTTGAAAAGCAAAACAAAAACCATTTGGCATATTTACAGTTTAGATAGGGAGTGTGTTTCAGCATAAAACATATTATGAAGCCCAGATAATTTTATACTGATTATCATAACTTAGTGAGAAGAGTGTTTGATATATTATATCTGTCTCCTTAAGTAAGATAAAATGTTTTAACAAAAAGTAAATTTAATCCTCAAGCCTAGGATTGAGTTTAAGGGGAAAACAGCTAATTAGAGAAAAGCCTCTTGTGTTGTAAAAAACTAAAGAGAAAAGGATCCATTACAGAACTGTCCTTATTCTGATAGAGAAATGCTGATAGATTTGCAAAAGTGGAGCAAGGAAAGGTTCTGTAAAGGGTCTTACCTCTTGCCTTGAAATGTATTGAACCTCAGACACATTCATAGGTGAAAGCGAAACATGGCAGACAGCTGTCTTCTCCTTTCACCTTAAGATGTATGAGATTCCACTTTTGTACATTTAAATCTCTGCTGTAAAGTTATTTTACGTGATACATGATATTGTACTGGTGAGAATGTTTTACATGATGCAAGTTGTTCTAGAAAGATAGTCTAGGAGAGAAACTTTCCAAATATAAAGGTCCAATTCATGTACTTTTTTCTCCAGATTTATTGAGGTATAATTAACATATAAAAATGTATATATTTATGGTATACAATGCGATGTTTCAATATACGTATAGTTGTGAAATCAGTACCACAATCAAATTAACATATATATCACTTCACATAGTTATTCCTTTAATGTATGTGGTGAGAACATTTAAGATGTATACTCTCATAAAATTCGTTCTTCTGCATTTGGAAATCCAGCCTTCCAAAAAAACATTTATCAAAGAGATTGTTCTTTCTCCACTGTATGTTCATTGAATCTTTGTTGAATATCAATTGACCATAAATGCGTGGATTTAATTTTGGCCTCTCTTTTCTGTCCCATTGGTCTATATGCCTGATTTTATGCTAGGCCCATGCTATTTTGATTACTATAATTTCGTGGTGTATTTTGAAATTAGATATTACAATACCCTTAGTTTCATTCTTTTTGTTAAAGATTACCTTAGTTTCTCTCTTTTTGTTAAAGATTGCTTTGTGTTTTGGGGTCTTTTGTGGTTTCACATAAATTTTAGAATTGTTTTTTCTATTTCTGAAAAAAATACAGTTGAAATTTGATAGTGATTGCCTTGAATTTATAGATTGTTTGAGACAGTTTGGATGTTTTAACATTTATTGTATCAATCCTTGAACAAAAAGATAAATATTTCCATTTATTTGCATCTTTCTTGATTTTTTTTCCATCAATTTTTATAGTTTTCAGTGTATAGATGTTTCATTTTCTTGATTAAATTTATTCCTAAATACTTTTTTATGTTGTAAATATGTGAGATTTTTTTCTTTAATTTCTTTTTCAGAGAGCTCACTATTAACATAAAAAAATACTACTGATTTTGATATATTGATTTTGGATCCTGCAACTTTACAGAATTTATTAGTTCTATCAGTTTTTTTTTTCCTGTGTGTGTGTGTGTGTGTGTGTGTGTGTGTGTGTGTGTGTGTGTAATTTCAGGATTTTCTATATTTAATATTATTGTCTACAAAGAGACAATTTTACTTCTTCCTTTTTGATTTGGTGCCTTTTATTACTTTTTCTTGTGTAATTACTCCGATTAAGACATTCAGAAATTTACTGAATAGAAGTAGTGAGTAGGAACCCATGTCTTGTTCCTTATATTAGAAGTAAAGTTTTTAGCTTTTCACCATTAAATATGATGTTAGCTGTTGGCTTATCAAATATGGGCTTTATCATGATGAGGTACATTCTGTCTACATCAAATTTGTTGAGGATTTTAATTATGAAAGAATGTTGAATATTGTCGAATGATTCTTCTGCATCTATTGAGATGTGAAACAGTCTGTTTTAGACAGATAATGATATAAATTTGACTTTGTACAAAAACTATACTTTAACTTCTCTCCCACACACATTTTATGTTATTGTTTCCATAATTTGCATGGTTTATATATGTTGCTTCCTTTAACAAATTATTATAGCTAAAATTATTTTTAATATTTTTTTCTTTTAACTTTTATACTAGAATTAAAAGTGACTTTCTCACCATTGTTATATTAGATACAGTGAATTTGACTATATTCTTACCTTATGGTGAATTTTATACTTTTATGCATTTTCATGTTAAGCAGCATCCTTTTGTTTCAACCTGAAGAACTCCCTTGGCATTTTTTGTAAGGCAAGTCTAGTGATGATAAACTTCTACAAATTTTGTCTGGGAAATTCTTTATCTTTCTTTCATTTCTGATGGACAGGCTTCCTGGGAATAGTATTGTTTGTGTTTTTTTTTCTTTCATCATTTTGCAGTTATTAGTCATTTTCTAGACAGCTCCAAGTTGAGAAATATTACATTTTTTTCCTACAGTTAAGAAGCATGTGAGTTATATTTGCAGAAATCAGATTATAATCAGACATATCACTGAGTTGATCTCCATTCAAGGCAGTGAAATACGTTGTGGTTTAATAAAAATAGGACAGGTTTAGAATCAGTAACCTTTGCTCTGCTCTTCATTAGCAGGATAGCCCTGAAAAGTGGGCAGAAAGAGTATCTATGTCCCAGATTTGTGAATTTAACAAGGGTTTATTACTCCAAAACTAAAAATGTGCAGAAGTGGCTTCCCCATGGAAAAATAATGCAAAATAGAGAACAATTTCTGTGTACTACTCTGTGCCAGGTACTGTGAGAGAACAAATAAACTTTCTCTTTTACCCCCATCCATTATGTGCTACAGGTGCTATATTCACTGCTCTGCCCAAAGAAAGAAGCTGAGGTTCAGAGAAGCTAGTCAGTGCTTCTTCATTTACCCAGTGGGGAAAAAACCCAGAATTTAAATTTGAACAATTTGATGCAACAGAAAAATATTATTATTGTGACACTATGGAGTATTTAAAGCCAATTTGAAACATGGTTACTAAAATAAGCTGATTAAGGAGCCCCTCAAAGATGTACACACCCTCATCCCTAGAACCTGTGAATATGTTGTATTATTTAGCACAAGAGACTTTGCATATGTAGTTAAAGACACCAACCTTAAAATAAGATTATCCTGGTTTATCAGAGTGAATCCAATCTATTCTCTTGAGTTCATAAATAATGCACAGAACTTTCTAGCTTGAGATAGAGACATGAGGCAGAAGTCAGATTGGATTCGAAGCATGAGAGGGGCTTAAGGCACTATTGTTGGCTTAATGGCCTAAGGGCCCACATGCAAGAACTGGAGAGAGGTTTCTAGGAGCTAATGGAAAGTGTGAGACTGAACTAAGCTGCTTATAACCAAAGATTAATCACTGACTGACAGCCATCAAGGAAATGGAGACCTCTACCACAAAGAAATGAATTCGGCCAACAACCTGCATGAGTCTGGACATATATCCTCCCTTAAATCCTTCAGTAAAGAAAGCAGTCTTGCCAGCACTGCGATTTTAACCCAGTGAGGCCAGTGCCACACTTCGGATCGCCAGAACTGTGTTAATTAATTTGCACTATTTTATTTTATTTTATTTATTTTTTTAATTAATTAATTTATTTTTATGGTAACACTGGTTAACGAAATCCAATAAGTTTCAGCTGTACTTTTTAACAGTAAGGCATATATATATTTACACTGTGTGTTCACCTCCCATAGTTAGATTTCTCTCTGTCACCACATATTTGACCCCCTTTACCCCATCTACCTTCCCTCTTTCCCCCCACCCTCAAGTCTGTTGTCCATGTCCATGAGTCTTTGTTTGTTTGTCCTGCTCGTTTGTTGCTTTTAGGTTTATATCCCACATATAAGTGATAATGTGTACTTTTCAGCTTTTTCTGTCTGGCTTATTTAGCTTAGCATGATTATCTCGAGGTCTATCAATGTTGTAGTAAATGGCAGTATTTCATTTCTTCTTATGCCTGAGTAATATTCCATTGTATATACCCTACCACAGCTTCTTTATCCAATCATCTATCATAGGACACTTCAGTTGCTTCCATGTCCTGGCCACCGTGAATAATGCTGCTATGAACATCGGTGTGCAAATACCTTTATGGATATGAGATTTCAAGTGTTTCAGGTAAACACCCAGTAGAGAGATTGCTGCAAGCAATGCCTCTGATAAGAGCCTAATATCCAAAATATACAAAGAACCCATACAACGCAATAACAACAAAAGAAAAACAAACGATCTAATTTGAATTATTTTAAGTTTAGCAATTTGTTACAGAAGTAACAGAGAAGCAGCACAGTTACTGTTGGAGTTTTATTTTGGCAATCCGTCTGTTCAGTCTACTGGGGCTGCTATAACAAAAAACCATAATACTATGTATTAAAAAACAAACTTTTTTTGAGCATTTTTAAAAATTTTTATTTTATTAGTTTCAAGTATATAGTACATTTGTTAGACATTTATATAGTTTATAAAATGATCCCCCTAATTGCTTTTTCTCTCCTTTGGCTCTCCACCTAGACTTTGCATTAAAGCTAACTGTATTCTCCATGCCACGCTCCCTAACCCCGTGACCATCTATCGACTACTAATTTGTACTTTTTTAACCCTTTGCCCCATTCTCCCAGCTCCCAACTCCCTTCCCTCTGGCTGTCCCCAGATTTTCTTCTATATTTGTGAGTCTGTTTTTGATTCATTTGGTTTTTTTTGTTCTTTAGATTACGCATATAAGTAACATCATATGGAATTTATCTTTCTCCGTCTGACTTATTTCACTTAGCATAATAACCTCTAGGTCCATTCATGTCATCACAAATGATAGGATTTATTTTTTTTAATGGCTGAGTAATATTACATTGTATATATAAACCATAACTTCTTTATCCTATTGCCTGTTGATGGGCATTTAGTTTGCTTCCATATCTTGGCTGCTGTAAATTGTGTTGCCAGGAACATAGGGGTGCATAGACCTTTATGAATAATTCTTTTGGTTTTCTTTGGATAAATACTCATAAATGCAATTGTTGGGACAAAAAGTATATCCGTTTTTAATTTTTTGAGAAACTTCTAAACTGTTTTCCATATTGGTTGTACCAATTTGGAATCCCACCCACACTGTACAAGGTTCCCTTTTCTCGGCATCCTCGCCAACACTCGTTGTTCTTTGATTTATTAATGAGTCATTCTGACAGGTGTCAGGTGATATTCATTTATCATAATTCTGGAGACTGAGAAGGATGAGATAAAGGTACCTGCAGATCATTGTCTAGTGAGAGCTACTTCCTGATTTGTAGATGGCAGCCTTCTTGCTGCATCCTAACATGATGTGAGAAAAAGGGCACCAGAGCTCTCTGGGATCTCAATTATCGTAGCATTAATCCCAATCGCATCACTAGTCACCTCTCAAAGGCCATGTCTCCTACTATCATCACACTGGTAGTTAGGATTTAACATATGAATTTGGAGGGTACACAAACATTCAGTCCATCACATCATCTTCTTTATTAAAGATTTAAAAAGCGGAGATATAATTATACTTGCTTTGAATACCTCTATCATCTGTTCACAACCTTGAAATTCTTTTTTAAATGTAAACCCCGAAATAGAAATCATTAAGGTCATGGGCAAACCCATATTTATACTCACACTTTTATCATGATACATAATGGCTATATTGTATTTTTGACCTAACACAAATGGAGAAGTGACCAAAACTGTTTTTCTCTTTTAAATTATGTGACCCTGTCTGACAAATTTCCTGCGATTCTTTTCCAGTCAATGCTTATCACAGAAGAATTACAACTGTTTTGATTACCTGAGTAAATAAATGTGGTAGACTGAGGATATACAGAAAAGCAATTTTGTTGAATATAATGCTAAATACTTTATAGTATTTCATCTTTAACATTGAAAATAACAGTGAGTGGTATGTACTATTATCAACAGATAGCAGTTTAACAACCTGTGGTTAACAACAGTTACATAACATGGCCAGGTTAATAGTTATGTTGCATCCAAATTCCAAATCCTGTGCCTTTTATTCTGTCTTGTTTACCGCCACATAATATAATTTTATATCTAGGATTGTATCAAATACAAGCCTCATCTGAAATCAACTTAATTATTTTTAATAACAAAAGTTTAAATACAGTTAAACTGTTGGATTGGTTAAGTTTGTTCTCTAAGTATAATATTCCAAACATAAATGATACCTTTTTCTCAATAAGATCACAAAACACACCACCAAAAAAAAAAAAAAAAAACCCAAAAAAACTAGAGAAGGAGGAGGAGAAGAAGGAAGAGGAGAGAGGAGAAACAAAAATACAATTGGGTAATTTCCTTAATAAAACATGCAAGTAAGAGATTTAGTAATCAACTGTTCTTGTGTATTCTACTTATGCAGATGTCAGTTATCCAATCACTACTTTATTAGCTGGCATAGACTGGAGGCTTTCTAATGCATCTGTGCATCGTGTGCCTCACTGGCATTGCAGAATGTATCACCATGGTCTGGATAAGAAAACTCTTTGCCTTGTGTTTCAATGATCAAAGAAAATTACATACTAAATGTTTAACAGAAGAACTCGGAGTCTAACGTCAAAACTACAAGTGGTTCGTGAAGCGTGAGGCTGAAGTTCTTATTCACTGTGTTCGTCTTCATGCCAAAAAAGGGGAAAAAGCCAAGATAATAAGCCTGCATGGATTTTCCAGTGATACAAATCAATTAAAATTCAGGAAGAGAGAAAACAAAAGTCCAGAGCAATTTATGAATTTGTTTACAGCTGTTTGAATATATAATATGAAAGAGTAGTCTGGGGAATAGCTGTAGATTGGGGGATATATTGAATTTGATGATATTGCTCAAAGACATAGACAGGTGGTTTTGATGTGTAAACTGCTACAGTGTAACTTGTTTAGTCTATTGATTCATGTGCTTTGATGGAGTTGTATGTGCCTGCTGTTCTGGGATGCACTGAAAAATGAGATGCCATTTCAATGTGTGGAATAAAGAGTATATTTAAATGTGAAAAGCCTCTGATTCTTTCTGTTATTTTACTGTAGTTTATTGTTCATTTAGCCAAAGTTTTTACAGTAGCAAAACTATATCTACTTCTTTAAGGGAGTGAAAACGATACATCAAAAATAATAAGAATTTGAGTCTACTCAATTAAACTGAAATAAACAATTTTTCTAGACTTCTTAAAAAGTAGGAATTTCTTGTAGATGAAGAAAAAATCTTGAGATAAAGAAACAGCTTAGTGATCACAAAGGGTAAACAATTGAGATATTGAGAGTAAATGCAATGCTAAAATGTTTATACTTCATTTTTGAGAATATAAAAAAAGATGTAAGAAACTACAATGAGTTGAAAATATTTTTATTCTTAGGCTACAAAGATTAGAACTTACTTATTTTTGATTTATCATCTTGTAAGATATGAGGCATTATCTAAAAAGAGGTATAAGTATTTTTATAGATAATTTTTAAAGAATAAATTTTGATATAAATAGATTTAAAAATACACTTCTTTAAACAAATAGTTTTTACCATATGCTTCATAACTAACTTACAGAGATGGAAGTTCCCATATATGTTATAAAGTAATTTTATAGAAGAGTTAATTATAGATTTGAAGATTTAGCAATTGCCCAGGTCAAAAAGTTCTTGGCAAATTCAAGTGTCCTGAGTTTTGGTTGAAGTTACCACTAACTTACACCACTCTTCTCTTCATTGATCTGCAAACCACTGAATGAGCAAGGAAATAAAACCATTGTCCCAAAGCTTTCAGAAAAGAATTCAGCCCTATCAACACCTTCATTTTAGCTTTGTGAGACTCATGTCAGACTTCTGATCTATTCAACTGTGAAATAATAAAGACGTGTTGATTTAAGCCAATAAGTTTGTGGTACTTTTTAATGGTAGCAATAAAAAATAAATATACCATGTTACACTCCTACGAGCTGACTTTGTTCACAATATCCATTTCTACATTCTTCCAAGAACAATCTTCTGATTTTCATTTGGGATATCATGTCTCTTCCATTCCAACCTGTCATAGATGGGGTAAACCGACAATATCCTTAGCTCTAATCGGCCATTTGATATATTTCATTCTTCTAGCAAATATATTTGGATCAGGAATAAGCACATTGCCTAATAGGAGCCAAGGAAATGTTGGATTTATTTGTTGAAGTTGCTTGTAAATTACAGTTTTTTATTTCTCTTTCATCAATTTAGTATTGTGAGATTGTAAATTCTGAGGCTGTAGCCACCTTATGGCTGTGAGTAGAGAGTTTAAAGCAGTGGGAAACCACAAATAGCCTGAGAAGATATAGATCCTACAGAAATTATTTTAATCCTCCTCCCTTAAGCCTAAAAAACATTTCTTTCATTCATATAAATTTGAATTTGTTTTCTCTCCCTAACTAATTACAAGAGAATATAACTGCAAGTTGAATTTATCAACACATAACTTGTTTCTATCCCTTTACATGAATAACGATATGTTAAAATGTATTTGTTCATGTGTAGCAGTGGTCCCCAACCTTTCTGGCTCCAGAGACCGGCACTCCTATGAGATTCTAATGCCTCTTGATCTAAAGTAGAGCTCAGGTAGTGATGCTGGAGCTGGGGAGCTAGTTCACCCACCACTCACCTCATGCTGTGTGGTGACATTCCTAACAGGCCATGGACTGGTAACAGTCTGCAGTCCAGAGGTTGGGGACCTCTGATGTATAGGATTACATAATCTAATCATAAAGATTATATATTGGTACTGATTACCTAGTATGCTCCTTTCCTCTTCAATCTTTAGTCACAGTAGTCACATTTCTTTTGATAAATTGGTATCTCAATTTTCTTCCAGGAGAAGCAACTCTCTGGCTCTCAACTCATTATTTTTGGGGAGAATTATCTACACACATGGCAACAGAAGGGGCCTTTGATTTCCTAAGTGAATCAATGTATTCCATCCTGTTAGCCTCAGTGGATGGGCATGACAACCAAGAAGAGCTCATTACACATTAGCAGATATTGCTACAGACACTGGAAAAATAAATGTTCTATTTTCTTGTGTGCTATAGTTAAGAAAGAGAGATTCACAAATTATTTTTATATATTTTCTGATATCTGTGACGTTCATAAGATTTGAAAAGAAATTATGAATGGAACATTTCTTAATACAGTTATATAATTTACAGATTGCAGAGATAGTAGTTTTTAAAGTGCGACTTCTAGACCAGCATCTCAATACCTGGGAATTCATTAGAAGCTAGTTTAAAAACTACTGATTTAAAGGAACAGAAAATTTACTATTATTTAACTAACTCATCAGTAGTTCTGTGGTACCTCACCATATAAAATAAACTTAAAATTATGTAGCACTCAACATGAGTGAGCCTTTAGGGAGAATACAGAACTTACTGTTTATAGTAACAATTCAAAAGAAAGAAAAGAGCATTGAATTTTCAGGGGGAGTTATGGATAAAATGGAAAGATAGTTACCTCGATACTTATATTATTTTTGTAATCATTGTAGGGTGAACTGTAGTAGCGTATTTTTTTGTTCTGCATATAAACTTTCCCAACTCTTTATTTTAGTAACCGAAAACAACATAATGTGAATGCAGCTCAGGCCTATCTATCTATTATACCTGTCTTCTTGAGGGATGGAAAAATGACCAAGTAGTAGCAAAATACATAAGTAAGTAAGTAAGTAAGTAAATAAATAAATAAATAAATAAATAAATAAATTATATATATATAAACACTGGGAGAAAGAATATATTTTCCTTTCTGTTGATTTTTAAAACTACACCTTGAATCATTTAGAGAAAGAATTTACTGACAAAATGAAATAAAAAATAATAGATAGATATTCAAATCCCCCCCCCCAAAATTCAACAGATCAAATCTGTTATTATTTTGATCTTGTGAACTATGTGGAAACCTAGTAATTAAGATAAAATTACTTTTTGTTAAAGCTATTTGAGTTAGGTTTCTATCATTTGCCAATAATATGCCCAAAACAATGGCTACTAAACCTTCATATATTTAATAAAATGGAACACAAACCAGTTTATTAGTTTTCACCATTTTCCCAATGCATTTTATTAATGCTATACTTTTTTCTCCATAAACAGTAAATTTATTAAAGTGTGTCCATTTTTAATTACCAGTATCCAAATGATGTGGATGGTTTCAATGATCCCAATTTTTTATTATTATATTATAACCATATGAAATTATAATATTTAATTGAATCTGAATATTTTGAATTAATTGGTTTAAAACAAAGATGAACAGAATATTTATTCATTTATTTACATTAATTCTAATTCTGAAATACTATCTTGTTTAGCATTTTATTTTATTCTATTTTATTATTACTTACAAGTAGAGAGTACATTGATTAGATATTTATATGGTTTATGAAACGGTTACCCCAATCATTCTAACTTCTCTCTGGCTCTACACCTAGCCATTACATTACTCATATGACTGCATTCTATATGCCACACTCCCCATCTCCACGACTACTAATCTGTACTTTTTTAACCCTTCACTTCTTTCTCCCAACTCCCCAAACTTCCTCCCCTCTGGCTGTCACCAGATCGACCTTTATATTTGTGAGTCTGTTTTTGATTAGTTTGTTCTTTCTGTTCTTTAGATTCTGCATATAAGTAAAATCATATAGTATATATCTTTCTCTGTCTGACTTATTTTGCTCGGCATAATAACCTCTAGGTCTATCTATGTTGTTGTAAATGGTAGAATTTCATTTTTTAATGACTGAGTAGTATTCCATTGCATATATGAAGAAAATATAGGCAATAAACTCTGATATTGCTACTAGGAATTTATTTTCAAATATATCTCCTCAGGCAAGGAAAAGAAAAGAAAAAATAAACAAATGAGACTACATCAAACTAAAAATTTTTTGTACAGATAAGAAAACCATCAATAAAATGAAAAGACAACTTAGTGAATGGGAGAAGATATTTGCTTATGATACATCTGATAAAAGGTTAATATCCAATATATGTAAAGAACACATACATCTCAATAACAACAAAAAACAAACAATCCAATTAAAAAATGGGCAGAAGACCTGAATAGATATTTCTCTGAAGAGGAAATACAGATTGCCAATAGACATATGAAAATATGATCGAGGTCACTAATCATCAAAGAAATGTAATTGAAACCACAATAAGATATCACCTCACAGCTGTCAGATTGGCTATCATCAAAAAATCAAAAAATAACAAGTATTGGTGAGAATGTAGAGAATAGGGAACCCTCATACACTGTTAGTGGGATTGCTAATTTGTACAACCACTGTGGAAAACAGTCTGGAGATTCCTCAAAAAATTAAAAAATGGACCTACCTTTTGACCCAGCAATTGCACTTCTGAGTATTTATCCAAAGAAAACCCAAACAATAATCCGTAAAGTTTTATGCATCCCTATATTCGTGGCAGAGCTATTCATAATAGCCAAGATTGGGAAGTAACCTAAATGCCCATCAATAGAAGACTGGAACATTATTTTTAATAAATAAAAATATTATCTTAAAACATGGACTGTGTTTAAAAGTAAGCCATATAGGCTCCATTTCTACAAACTTTTGTTAACTTACCTTTATGTATGAACCCTCTATCATTTTATTATTTAAATTAGTAGTTCTGAAGCCTGGCTTATTTAAGAATCATTTGGAAAACTTACAAATAATAACTTTAAAAATTTAAAAATAAAAACCCTCGAAAGTAAAATTTTTATATCCATCACCAACCCCCAGAAATTCTGATTTAATAGATTTGATATGGTTGTCTGGTTTTGAAAGTGCCATAAACACTGTTTAGCTAAGTGTTGCATAGCACTGATTGAAATCATCTCAAATTTAAGCCTTATCTAACAGTTCTTCTAGTTAATTCTTAGGTCTATTTTATAGATCCTTTAAAACATGTAATGTACCTAAATCAATTTGAATATATTTTCTTTTCAGAAATAAATGTACAAAACACATATATGCATCTGCTTTAATCCTTTTTTTAAACCTCTGAACAAACTTCCTCTGGTTATAAAACATTTTCTAACATCCTCATATAAACTCAGATTTATTTATATCATTTGGTGAGTGGCCCCATTTCTTTACCCCATTTGAATAATCAAACAGTGTTTACAGATTATCTTGTCCACTGAAAACATTTCTCTAAAATCTGTTCCTTCTTAGATGATTTATGCACTTAGAATAAAATTTAAAGTCTTCAATATGGCTGACTCTTTGGCTCCTGCACTTTCACACAGTGTTATTCCAATGCACTTTCCTACTGAATTGTGCGTATATGCAAACACGTGTGTTTCACCGACACTGATCTTCTTTAGTCTTTGATTTTAAACTTATTTAAATGTACAGATACTCAGAAAATGATGCATAACCAATAGAAGTAGAGACCCTAACAACCACTTTTATGTATTACACACTGCCAAAAGCTAATTCTAATATGAGTATGATATTTCTATCTTAAAGAGTTGTTTTTTTACTTTTTATAGACACTTTCATTTATGGGACCTTATACCCAAAGATTAATAGCTATATATGATAACTAAGAATGACTGTTATATGCTAGGCACTTCTCTCAGTGCTCTATAAGTATTTTTATAACGTATTATGTATATAGTTAATTTGAAGAAGAATATTGCTTCAATTTTATAGATGAAGCTAAATATTTCCGGGGAAACAATAATTTGGTCACTCTAGTCTGACTTTAGAGTGTCCATTCTATCTTTTAACAGCTTTATTGAAATGTAATTAACATACTGTTCAGTTATACAACTCTACACTAAACCTCCAGCAATTCACCAATAATATCATATGATTGTTTGGCTTTAAATTAGAGAATAAAGTAAAATAAATCTGTTTTAAAAGAATTATTTAAGTTCTATAATATATTAGGAATAAATATATATTTGAAAAAGAGTATTCATATACTTTGTATATTCTTTTTTACTGAGGTAATACACAAATTTATATCTTCGTCACTTTCCTCTCTGTAGCGTAACAAAATATTATTGTTATAATACAACTTGAATATCCTAGGTCAAAAACTTAGTGCAGTATAAATTTATTTCCTAAACTCTATCAAAACTGCTCCTACTTTTATGTTCTGAATCTTAATTTTGAGAATAAATATCATCCTAATCAGAAAGCAAACAATTTAGGTCATTCTTCTTTCTATTGTTTTTCTCTTGGGAGGGACTTTATCCCCAGTCATCTCAATTCCATTCTTCCCCATCCTCCTCAAGTTATATTCTCCATGGAGCAATTAGAGATTCATTTAAAAAAAATGTAAATCACATTATGTCATATATTCTTCAAACTCTTCAATATCTCTTTATCAACGAATAGTTTTTTATTGTTTTGAAAGTCCACATGATATAGCCACTTCAGTTGTGATAAAATGAATAGAGACAGTGTTAGTATAAGTAACAGACATTCACAGAAAATCTTGACTGATTGCTCTAACTAGAACTTCCAACACTATATTGAATAATATTGGTGATGGCAGACAGTTTTGTCTCATTCCTGATCTCAGAAGGAAGGTTTTTAGTTTTTCACCATTAAGTATGATGTTAGCTAAGGGTTTGTTGTATATGGTCTTTATTACATTAAGGTATTTTCCTTCTATACCAATTTTATTAAGTGTTTTAATCATAAATGGATGCTGTCTCTCTTCAAAGGCTTTTATCTGAATCTATCGATATGATCATATGATTTTTATCCTTTATTTTATGTATGTGGTATATTACATTAATCGATTTGCATATGCTAAACCATCCTTGTGCCCCTGAAATGAAACCCACTTGAGCATGATATATAATCTTTTTAATGTATTGTTGTATTCTATTAGCTAATATTTTGTTTAGAAATTTTGCATTTGTGTCCATCAGAGATATTGGTCTATAGTTTTTTTTGTGTTATCATTACCTGGTTTTGGTATTAAAGTAATATTGGCCTCATGAGTTATGAAGTATTGCTTCTTCAATTTTTGTGAAAAGGTTGAGAAGAATGGGTATTAAATCATCTTTGAATGTTTCATAGAATTCACTAGTAAAGCCATCTGGTCCCAGACTTCTACTTTTTGGGAGGTTTTGATGATTGTTTTAATTTCCTTACTGTTAATCAGTCTATTTATATTTTCCAGTTCTTAATTCAGTCTGTGAAGGTTGTATATTTCTAAGAACTTGTCCATTTCTTACAGGTTATTGAATTTTATGGCATATAATCTTTCATTGTATTCTTTTATTGTACATTGTATTTTAGTGGTATCTATAGTAACTTCTCTTTTACTTATGATTTTCTTTATTTGTGTCTTTTCTCTTTTTTCCTTAGTGAGTCTAGCCAGGGGTTTGTCAATTTTATTAACTTTCTCAAAGAACCAGCTGTTTGTCGAATTAATTTTTTTTATTGCCCTTTTCCCCTCAATTTCATTTAATTAAAGACCTAAATATAGACCTGAAACAATAAATTGCACAGAAGAAAATATAGATACTAAACTCATTGACCTTGATTTAGAGAAAATTTTATGAATTTGACCTCAAAATTCAAGGGAAGTAAACACAAAATAAATAAATGAGACTATATCAAACTAAAAACCTTCTGCGCAGTGAAAGAAACCATCAACAAGACAAAGAGACAACCACCCAAATGAGAGAAGATACTTGCAAACAACACCTCTGATAAAGGCCTAATATTAAAAATAGACAAAGAACTAACTCATAGAACTCAACAATAAAAAACAAACAATCCAATTAAAAAATGGGCAGAAGACCTTAACAGACACTTCTCCCAAGAAGAAGTACGAATGGCCATCAGATATAGGAAAAGATGCTCAACTTCACTAGCTATTAGGGAAATGCAAATCAAAGCTACAATAAGATACCATGTCATACCTGTTAGAATGGACAAGTAATAGCAAATGCTGAAGAGGTTGTGGGGAAAAAGGAACCCTCATACACTGCTGATGAAACGTAAATTGGTACAACTTCTATGGAAAACAGTATGGAGTTTCCTCAAAATGTAATAGGATTACCATATGACCATATGACCTACCAATCTCTCCTCTCGGTATTTACCTAAGAAACTGAAAAACATTTATCCTTAAAGATATATTCACCCTGATGTTCATAGCAGCTTTATTCATGGGGGCCGAGACATGGAAACAACCAAAATATTCCTCAATACATGATTGGATAAGGAACAGGTGGTATATGTATACAATGGAATATTACTCAGCCATAAGAAAAGATGAAATACTGCCACTTGCAACAACATGGATGGATCTTGAGATTATCATGATAAATAAAATAAGTCAGACAAAAAATGTTGAGAACCCTATGATTTCACTTATATATGGGATATAAAACTGAAAGCCACAAACAAACATGACAAACAAACAAAGACATATTGACACAAATAATGGATTACCGGAGGCAAGGTAGGGAGGGGAGAGGCAGATAGGGTAAAGTGGGTCAAATCTATGGTGGCAGAAGGAAATTTAACTTTGTCGGTGAACACAATGCAACATACATTAAAAAAATAAAAATAAAAATAAATGGATGAAAGGTTACCAAGTAAACTGGAGTAATGCCTCTTCTATTGTGTCTTGGAATATAATGAGCCATTAATGGAGTTTTCCTTGAGTTCTGCTATATGACGCAGTTTTGGAAATCTAAATAATAGAAGAATCTAGAAGATTATAAGAAAGTCTATAGTAGAATTTGTATCAAAAAAAGTTGCACTACTGTTAATGCAACTACATTGGGGTAAGAGACTGTATAAAAAGAAGATGACCATAAGAAAAAGAAAAAGAATGAACTTTTCTATGGTTTTTATTTGTAACTGCTGAATGCATTCAAATGCTTCTAAACTATTAAGACTGAAACACTATACAGCAAGATGAAAATGACTTTCTTTTTTCCTATCTTAGACAAGTTACCATTTCTCACCATACAGAAGCTCCATTATTGCTGCGCGTACTCCCAGTTTTTTTTATATTGAATCAAGTAAAAATATGTGCATATTTTAATTTTATTCCTTTACAACACAAAATATAAAAAACACTACTAACATTTCTCTTTTTACTTAGTACTTTATTTTAGATATATTATTATAATTATTGTTTTTATTATTTTGAGGCATAGTTTTGATATCATAATTTAATTGAACAATTTCCTCCACTAGACATTGAATTGTTTATAGTCTTTTATTATTACAGCAATACTGAAATAAATAAAAACTAACATTTCAAATCCCTACTAACGTATTGGTTTTATACTGTCAGCAAAACTAGAAAATTAAATGTTTTAATTTAATTACATTTATTGGAGTAACATTGGTTAATAAAATTACATAACTTTCAAGTCTAAAATTCTATATCATATGTGTATTGCATTGCATTCTCACCACCTAGTGTCTAGTTTCCTTCCCTCATTGTATATTTGATCCACTTTACTCTCTTCATACTTACCCACCTGTTTTCTCTCTTATAACCCCCATACTGTTGTCTCTTTGAGTTTGTTTTCTTTGTTGTATTCTGTTTTATAACCCATATATGAATGAAATTATATAGTTTTTGTTCTTTTCCTTCTGACTCATTTTGCTTAGCGTGATACTCTTAAGATTCATTCACTTTGTCACGATTGGCAATATTTTATCATTTTTTTATAGCTGAGTAGTATATATGTCTCATATCCTCTTTATCCAATCATCCAATGAAGAACATTTAGGTTCTTTCTGTGTCTTGGCTATTGTGAATAATGCTTCAGTAGATATTGGGGTACATACATCTTTTCCAATAAGTGTTCAATTTGAGGGGTAAATACCCAGAAGAGGGATTGGTGGCTTATGTGGTAGCTCTATTCTTCATTTTTTGAGGAACCTTTACACTATTTTCCATAGAGGCTGCACGAATTTACATTCCCACCAGCAATGTACAATGGTTCCTTTTTCTCCACATCCTCCCCAACACTTATTATTTCTCATCTTATTGATAATAGCCATTCTAATAGATGCAAGGTGGATTCTCATTTTGACTTGCATTTCCCTATAGCTAGTGAGATTGAACATCTTTTCATGTATCTGTTTATTCGTGTTTATTCGTAGAAGTGTCTGTTCAGGTCCTCGGCCCATTTTTAAATTGGATTGCTTCTTTTATTTGGTTTTGAGTTGTATGAGTTTTTTGTATATTTTGGGTATTAGGGCCTCACTGGAGGTAACATTTACAAATATCTTCTCTCATTTGATTGTTTGCCTTTTTGTTTTATTGCTTGATTCTTTTGCTATGCAGAAGCTTTTTAGTTTGATGTAGTCCCATTCATTTATTTTTACTTCCCTTGTATTTGTTGTCAAGTTCCTAAAGCAAACTATTTGAATATCTGTATTTAAAAATTTACTACTGTGCAACTGCATTTCATAAATCCACCACCTATGGGGTATTATGAGTAGAATTACTAAAGGTAAAAGACAAGTAAACCTCTGATGCCTGGTTGATATTGAAAGTAACTAGTATAATAGAAAACGTAACTGATAAAGGATGTAATCTATCTGAGAATTAGGTGCTATGCAAGATTTTGGAAGAATTGTAATTTCAATTTCTTCTTAGAAACTAAATTTTTATACCTTTTGCATCTTGTAAGTAACTTTAAATATTTTTATTAAAGTGAGTCTATTTCGATTTTCAGCAAGATGTAGAGATATTTAATATAAAGACAATTTTTTCCTTTGAATCAACAAACTACAAAGAAAATTCAATAGGTTTTATTAGTATTTTTAATTGGCCTAGTCATTTTAAAATTGTAATTAAGGGTATAAAGTCATCAGGAAATCTGTAGTTAGCTATTTTTTTAACTTCATACAGATGACTTATAGGTTTACAATGCAAATAAATATTATAAAGAATATTATATGAATTATTAAAATAATGATAAATGATCTAAAAAGTAATTTGTTATTAGACAAGTGAGACTATGAACACTTGTATGGCTTAAAGACTATTGAATTTCAATAACTTATCTGTACACAAAATAATTTGGACATCCATTCTTTTAAAAAAGTTAATGTACATCAAGTAAATCATAATATATCTTTATACATTTTAAATTTTAAGTAAAATATATTAGAAAAAGCTTTCAAGGGAATGAGTACTAGTTGAACAATCACTGTGTCACATTTTTCACTTTCTGAGAGACAGATTTGGAGCAAGCAAAACAATGAATTCTCAATTCAAGTTTTGTGTAACTAACTGAAAAGTAAAATAAAAGGAATAACTGTAGTGATAAAATTATAAAAAATAAGTATCTTTTTTTATACAGAGTATACTTTTTCCAGGTTTATGTTTAACTTGTCTTATATTATTTTCAAGAGTTGTTATTAAAGTCATCATGTAACAAAAAGTAAGAAAAAGACCATTAACATAGATTGCTCAGAGATGATACATTCATTCGATATTATCTAAAGTCTTGCCACTCAAATTGTAGCATTCTGACTGGCTTTCTAAAAATGGAATATCTCAGGCCCTATGCCATATCTAACAAATCAGAATTTGCATTAACATTCTCACATTAAATTCTGATAAACACTAATTTAGGATTTATCAATCTAGTCCAAATCTACCTGATTTATCAAGAGCCTAGAAATGTGCAAATAACTATTTCTTTCTCATCATTAATGAAAAACATCTAGATACCAGTGTTCACATCCATATCTTCATAATATGTAAAGTCTTCACTGAAGAAATTATTTTTAAAATGAATGAATAAATGAAGGTAGTAATATAAAATATTTATTGGAATGAAGTGGAGAAAAATCTTTCAGAAAAAGACTGAAGTTAAATATGCAAACCTATCTTAGATGAAGGAAAGAGCTCAAAACACACAAAAACACTATAGATATATATGTACATATACCTGTATATGTGTCTGTCTATCTATTATCTATCTATCTATCTATCTATCTATCTATCTATCTATCTATCTATCTATCATCTATCATCTGTCAATCATCTATCTATCATCTGTCATCTATCTATCATATCTATCATCATCTATCTATAGAGAAGACACTAAAAAAATAGATACTCTGAAACACTATGGATGTTTATAGATATATGTATATATCTATATATGTATTTATATCTATACCTACCTCTCTCTCTCTCCGTATATATGTGTGTATATATGTATGTATGTGTGTGTGTGTGTGTGTGTGTATACATACATACACCTGTATATCTCTATTTTTGTCTATCTAACCATATCAGGAGCAGCCACTAAAATTTTATAAAAGGAGATACTCAAAAACATTACAGATAAGCAAAAATGGAATTCTAAAAAATGTTCAAGCAACCCCCAGGAAAGAAAGAAAAAGAAAGCAAAAACAAAATATAGATAGAATAGACAGGAAAAAATTTCCAAAATGTCAGATTTGAATTTTAACATATAAATAATTGCATGAAATGTAAAAGGTCTGAATGTATCAATTAAAAGAGAAAGAATAGCAGAGTAATAAATAAAATAAACCTATTAGATGATGTATACGAGAAATTCGTTTCAAATATAATAACAGGTAGTGTGAAAGGAAAAGAACACAAAAACATAAACCATGGAAACATTAATCAAAAGAGAGCACAAGTAGTTATATTAATATTTACAGACTTCAGAGCAAAAAAAATTACTAGAGACATAGACTTTCACTTTCAACCAATCAAGAAAACAGAGCAATCCTAAATGTTTGCATTAAAAAAAAAATAGCTACAAATTATGTGAAGCAAAAATTGACAAAACTGAAAGAATAAAGAGAAAAATCCAAAATTCAAATTGGAGAGTTTGACAGTACTTTTTTAAAAACTAATAGAACTAGACAAAAAATCAGCATGGTTATCTTCTCAAAAACACCATCAAAGAGTTCCTAATCAAGATTTATACAATACTCCATTCAAAAACAGAATAAGCATGCTATTCAAGTGACCACAAAAGTTACACCAGAATAGACCATTTCCTTGTCAATTAAATAAACCTCACCAAAGTTAAAAGATTTGAAATTCTACAGAATGTATCCTTTGACCATAATAAATCACACTGGAAATCAATAACAGAAAGATAACAAGAAACTTTCCAAACATTTGAAAACTAAATTATAACATTTCTAAATAATCTTAAATTTCTGAATAAATGGTTAGAGATGAAATATCAAAAGTAGTTTAAAAGTTAGATTAAATTGAATGAATATAAAAATACAATGTATCAAAAATATGTGGACACGACTAAAATAGTATTGTATAGGAGAGTATAGCTCTAAATACTAACATTAGTAAGGAAGAAAGATGTCCAATAAGTAAGCTAAATTCTTACTACAAGAAACTAGAAACAATAGTTCAAAAGAAGTCAAATAGAAGCAGAAGAAAGGAAATAATAAAAGTAAGAACAGGAACTACAATGAAATTAAAAAAGAAAAACTAAGAAGAAAATTAATGAAGTAAAAGGCTGGTTCTCCGTAAAGATTAATACAATTGTCAAAATTCTAGCAAGACATATAAGGGGGAAAAAAGAAAATACAAATCATTATTATGAATGAAACAGGGAACACCATTACATAACCTGCAGACATCAGAAGGAGAATAAGGGAATATTACAAACAATGTTACACACATAGATTTGACAACTTAGATGAAATGAACTAACTACTCAAAAGTACAAACTATTTCAACACAACATTAAAGATGAAATCAATAATTTGAATAACTCTGTAACTATTAAATATATTAAATTCATATGTTTCACCTCTGGAAAAAGAAATCACCAGGCCTTGATGCTTTCATTAGAGAATTCTACCAAATGTTTAAAGAAGAATTAACATCAATTCTACAGATTTTATTCTAGACAAAAAGAATCAGAGGGAACATCACACAACTCATTTTATAAAGCCAGTATTACAGTAGCACAAAAGCCAAAGGCAGAGAAAGAAAGAAAGAAAGAAAGAAAGAAAGAAATAAAAGAAAGAAAGAAAGAA